>NC_134521.1:33819672-34020762 GCF_027942865.1 Odontesthes bonariensis
CCAACTTATAAAGTAGAAAGAGCTTCATGTACAGGGTGTGTTTATTTAAAATAACTAAACCGAATGACCGCCTGGTAGATGGATGATCTAAAAATAACTAACAGGGGTGTAAAATGGAGTCTGAACTGTGATAGAAGCATTTTTCCTTATGTTCCTGATGCGTCTCTTTCTGATTTTTATAGGAGACGGAGGCCACGGCTACCTGAAGGACTGGCTGTGGTGGGGAGGCCTGTTGACCAGTAAGAGTCCAGTTTGCTCTGCTACTCAGAGTCAGCAGAGAAGAACTTTTAAACCATAAAAGGTTTTGCACTGCGGCTACCAGCTGCTGGATCAGGGGTTCACTTAGTTTCTCACTCACTGCTTCTGTGTGATATTGACCCGATATTCACAACTAAAACTTAACTCAGAAGTAATTTTCTCAACATCATCAGTTTTATTTTCATATAAGAAACGAACAAGAACAAGAAGAAGTTTTTTTATTTAAGGAGTTCGTCTGATGAAGCTGACGTCTTGAAACTTTTCTGTTAACTTTTGGACACTTTTGGGTAAAATAAACTGATTAATTATGCCATCAGTGATAAAAGGCAGCCTGTAACCGCTCTGTCTCTGCAGTGGGAGCAGGAGAGGTCTGTAACTTCGCCGCCTACATGTTCGCTCCGGCCACACTGGTGACTCCGCTGGGCGCTCTGAGCGTCCTCATCAGGTACCTTAAAGTTTAGAGTGAATAACAGCAACTGTTTGTGTGTGTTTCAGTGATAAAAGGTTAAAGCGAAGCCACGTGTGTGTGTGTTTCAGTGCAGTTCTGTCCTCCTACCTGTTGGGGGAGGTGTTGAACGTGGTGGGGAAGCTCGGCTGTCTGCTGTCTGTGCTGGGGAGCATTTTGTTGGTCATTCATGCCCCACAGGAACAGGAAGTGACATCACTCCAGGATATGACCAGCAAGCTGCTGGAGCCCGGTGAGCCAACAACCAATAAGATAACAGCGTTCTGTCAGGCAGCCCAAGTGTTATGGGCAGTCGCGTAAGAAGCTGGCCGCGGGCCCCGGTGCGACATGTGGAATACGGGCCCTCTAGTGGTCATAGTGACATTTAAGGGAGGACTTAACATAAGGGTGCCTAATCCTCAAGGATCAAAGATAGCCTACAGAAGTAGTTTATATTGTTGTACATAAAAACATACTCCACAATATTGAGTCAATAATATGGGAAAACTATACAAATCATTGTTATTAATAGGCCTATACGGTAATCAAATATATACATTGACATTAGCGCATGCCATGGATATGCTCAAAGCGCTGAAACCTCGCCTTCTGCTGAACTGCGCAGAAACTGAACTTGGGCTTTACAACTGTGCAGAAACAAAGAAAAAAAATATTCATACAACTGTGCAGAAACAAAGAAAAAAAATATTCATACAACTGTGCAGAAACAAAGAAAAAATCATACGACCATCAATGTACATTAATCAGAATGCCATTTTACGAGCCTTGCGTTGTGCAAAATCATCAACGATGTCACCAATATTTAATGCTCTGGCTCTCCTGTTTTCAATGGATAGTATAGCTAACCCACTGAGTCTCTCCTGTCCCATGCTGCTCCTTAGGTATGTCTTTATAAGTTTTAGTTTAGAAAAAGATCGCTCAGCTGTTGCCACAGTCACAGGTAGTGTGAGAAACAGCATGAGCGCAGTGCACACTTCACCGAATGTGGATGTTACCGTATCATAATCCACCACAAGCATTTTGGCCAGTTGTAAAATGGATGTTTTTTGCGCAATCTCTGATTTGAAACACGACCTAAATGAGAGGAGTTGACTTGGAAACGTTGGTGCGATGTCCCTGGCATAATAATCAGATAAACGCTTCGCTTTTGCAAACAGGTCATCATCTCCTGCGAGCTGAAGGGTGGTAGGACGCAAAGCTTCAAACAAACGACACGTTTCCCGCATACTTTTGAATCTTTGTGAGAGTTGGGCGTTTATTATGTCCAGAGCGCCATTAAATATATGCACTCTGAAGTAACTCTCTGCGTCGGTAAAACGCTCATCTTCAGACAGTTCGTCAAAGTGACGCTTCACTCTCCTTGCCCTAACATTTTCAAATGCGCTCTGAACCCCCCATTTACTTGCGAGCGTCTGCGCTGTAGTCTTGGCCTGGTCAAATGCACCCCGGTACTCAGAGATGACTTGTATCGAGTTTTCTAGTAACTGAATTGCGGTCTGCAAATCTGTGTCTGTCTTTTGAAGTGTTTTTGACACAGCATTGACAGTCTCCAACACTTTTGTCTGCACGACGAGCAAAAAAATGAAATTAAATTTTTCCATCAATTTCGTAAGCCCAGCGGCTTCGTTACGCTCATCCCTTTTGTCGCTTGTCAGAGCTATTTTTGTCAGCACCCGCATTACATCCACATACCTGTACCGTATAGCACTGAGGGAATCGAATCTGGAGGACCAGCGAGTGGGGCATAATCGCTTCAGAGTCACATCTGGGTGACCTGAGCCATCTGCTGTTATTATGCCACTGAGCATGTTCCATCTTTTAATGCTGGTTCCAAAGAATGTGTAGATGTGTTCTATGGTGTCATAAAACCGGTCAATCTCTGGGATGTTTTTCACTGCATCATTCAAAACCAAATTCAAATTGTGCGCTGCACAGTGAACATATGTCGCAAGCGGCTCACTCTCCCGTATTCTGGCCTGCACCCCTGAGTAAATGCCACTCATATTTGCGGCTCCGTCGTAACCCTGCCCACGGCATTTTGATAAGTCAAGACCGTTGCGCGTGATGCTGTCCAGCACATTAACTGCCAACTCACTTGCGGATGTATCGACGGTCTCCACAAATCCCAGAAACGACTCCATTATTTTTACATCGACAGCTTTGTCCATCGCATTTCGAACTATTGTTACATATCTGTATACTTGGCTGAGTTGGTCGTGCTTGGACATATCCTGTGTGCTATCCATTATGATGGAAAAAAACGGAGCTTCATTAATATCAGCTGTGATTGCGTGCTGAACTCTCAAGGACAGTATGTGAATGAGCTCGTTTTGGATTGCTGGACTTAGGTATTTAATGGAACCCTGTGGTCGGCTTATGAGCTCTTTCAGTAAAGGGTCGTAACCCGCGAGCAGCTCAATTATAGAAAGAAAATTCCCACTATTGGGCTGTCCCAGTACCTCCCGATGAGCCCTGAATGCAAGGTTACAAGACGCCAGAGTAAGTGTAACATTGACTATGCGCTCCAGCACTCCTCGCCAAAAAAGTGCGGCATTACGCACATCCCTCTCCAAATCTTTGTCAATGGTACCATGGAGCTTCCATTGCTCAAACACAACACAGGCTGCTACATGTGGCTGAGAGGACTCGTGACATTCAATTTTTTGCGACAAATGGCCCCAATCATTAACTCCATTCACCCATGCGTTATTATAATGCGATGAACGGCGATCTCCAAATAGCCAGCATGGTTCACAGTAAGCACAATCCAATTTTGGTGAATAGCAAAGCCACATCCGTGGCAATTTGACACCTGCCTTTGTTTGGGTATGATAAAACACATCAGAAAAAGAACGATTGTGTCTATTTTTAGGAAAAGGGCCGCTAGGTTTACATGAACCCATTGTTAAAATGTAGTTTTTAACAGAAGCGTCCAAGACATGTTCTTGAAAGTGTCCCCTGTCTGTAGGATAACGTTCTTCCCCCGCTCCTGTCCTGTCCAGCTCCTGTTCTGCACTGTCACTGCCTGACGCTTGTTTACCACTAACAGTTTCGTCTGCAGACAGGTCACCTGCGCCACTGACTTCATCGCTAGTTTCTGGTTCTTTCTGTTGAGAGCTGCAACAAAGATTATACGAATCGAAATTTAGAATGAGCATGCAGTTTACTATAGGACTAGGCTAACAAGCGCTAGTGTAACGGATGACAACTGCCAACTAGAGTTCGGCGTAGAACGTTAGTAAACCTCCCTCCCGAAGCCTCATACAGTAGTTCTATCGGTACACTGTAACATGCTAACGTTCAAATAGCTAACACTTAGCTTATCTACTAGCAGCGATCATATGTCAGATCTGTGTGATTATATGTATCTCGGTGGATTATACGTTCTACAATGAATACCCTTTCTTTGTTGTTGTAGGTAAAATCCAACATGTTTGATCCTGAGCTCACACCTGTTGCATGGTTCTTCACAGTCGCCGCTAGGTGTAGGTGTTGTTCTGTTCTTCTCACTGCTCTTGGTGGTAAACCCGAATTTGTCCAGTTTTGGCAGTTTTGCCACCCTGTCCTGTTCCTCCCTGCGCTCCTGTCGCTTCTGGGAGCCGCTTTTGTGTTTGAAGGGCATTGTTTCGCTCGCAACGATAACGGAGATGTATCCACCAAAGACCAGTTACCGAGATCAGCAGCATAGATACCCAGAATTCTTTGTAATCTCCATAGAAACAACACTTTTTCGCGCACTTTTGAGAAAGATAATGACAACAAACAATGGTGACCATTTCATTTTATTTCACCGGTTCACGATCTGAAATTTGGATAAACATGTAGGCCTATGCTTACATCTTCGTTCTCGTAGAGAACGGCCCGGCGGCAGCCGCCTTCTTGTGATCGTGCGGTTCTCGCGAACAGAGCTGTCCGAGCGGCTGACAGATCATGAAGTGCTGCACGGGGTCCGCGGGACGTGCGGAGAAGCTTAGATTTGCTTGCGACCGGCAAGGTGACCTTCGCTGGCCAGGGTACTGAAGTGCCACTGACTGAGAGCTCAGCGGATGACGGGTGAGCGTAGAATAAATCCTGCATCGTGAATTAGGGGCGTGCCGAATTTCGTTGCACTGAAATTTCACCGAATGACAGCTCAGTGGAGAATAAACGGGCCCTGCAATGGCCACGGGCCCCGGTGCGGCTGAACCGGCTGAACCTGCTATAGTTACGCGCCTGGTTATGGGTTAAACTAACTACTCTAACTAACCCTGTTTTAGTTTAGTTTGATTTGAATGTATTTGGCTGTATTATATTAACTGGATAAGGGACCACAAAATGATTTCAATGGAGTTGCTCGCCGAAAAAGTTCCTGACTTCCGGGTTTACTTCCGCGTTATGCAGCCCATAGCGTCACCCCCCATGATGCTTTGAGGCCTCCCATCATGCCCCGGGGCGATGAGGACGTGCACGTACGTACACATCACAGTGCATGTACACAGCTGTGACGTCACGCTGGGAAAAGAGACTTTCTGGCCGTTAGAAAACGTTTTGACGGATAAAAAAGTCTGTGACTTAAAAATATAGAATACAAAGATTAGTAAATAACAGTAAATTATTATTACGGCTATTAACCTTAAATAACGGTTACAGCTGGCGTCCTGTGAACAGTTTTATAGGCATCTCTTTTACTGTTGTGGTCTATGGGAAAAATGCTCTTTGAGCCACAGGGTATTTTTTTGTTGCAATACCACGAGTGGCCACTGGCAAAATACTTTTTGTTGCAATACCACGAATTAGCTCATCTGGGGGGGCAGAAAACAATACCTGAAAAAAATCGGTGGAAAACCACTACTACCACTTCAAGCATAATAATAATAATAATAATTATTCAATTCGGTAATGAAAATATGGTCATGTAGTAAATATGAGGGAAGGTCGCCGAGCCGATGTAGAAATGAGTGGTGAAGAAGTCTGCTGACACGGACTTATAGGCCATAGGCTAGCTCTCAGAAAGTGGCTAGAAAGTGACTTCCGTTCCAGCATTACGGGTAATACTTTTTGTTTTGGTTTTTATGAAGTAAAATAGTTCAGCTTCTTTGAAAAAAAGTTCCACAAGCGGGCATCCTGCAGTTAGTGAGTAATCGTCTTTCGAAGTTGGGTAATTCATGAAAAAATAGACATTTTAGCCTCTAATAGCAACTTTGACTCCGATTATCTCAAAAAGTAATAAAACCACACATTTCAGACTTGGCAGATCTGTGAGGGGTTCCACAAATATTCAGTCCCTGAAATATTGGCCGGATTGGAGCAGTGGTTCTGAATTAAACTTATTTGGAAAATGCATGAAATTTTCGGATTTTTGGCCTCCAGTAGCATCTTTAACTGCAATTATCTCAAAAAGTAATAAAACCACACATTTCAGACTTGGCAGATCTGTGAGGGGTTCCACAAATATTCAGTCCCTGAAATATTGGCCGGATTGGAGCAGTGGTTCTGAATTAAACTTATTTGGAAAATGCATGAAATTTTTGGATTTTTGGCCTCCAATAGCATCTATAACTGCAATTATCTCAAAAAGCAATAGAAGCTAAACACTTCAACTTTCAGATCCATACGGACATTCCCACATATGTTCAGAATATGAAATATTAGGAGGATATGAGCATATTGTTGTGAAGAAATCTTATTTCAACAGCAGCATAGTTTCCAACACAGTGCTATTGAAACAAGTGCACAACAGGACCTAATTTTTCATATTATAACATATCAGGTTTAGATTATATGAACAGAATAATAACAAATTGCCAAAATACATTACATACATGTATATTCTATAGTTATCAAAGTAAAAATGTGTTGGAGAAGGACCAGCACTATCTGGAAATGAAATAGTAATACACGGTAAAGATTTAATTGAAGATGGAATAATGAAGGCATGACTTCAGCCACCATTCTCAAATGTTAGGCCTAAATAATTTTCATTACGAATTCAATGGCAATATTATTATCAAAACAACAGCATTCACTGTAGTGTAGTCTTATTTGATGATATGGCATGACGGTTACTCTTTTTCACTTTATTTGTGAATGGTCATTTATAATGATCAGAAGGACTTTCTTAGTGTGGCAAGCTAAATAAGATTTTTACAATTATTCAAAAATAAAATCAGACTAGCCATGGCATGTGGCACAACACATACATCATGTACATGGATTGCCTACCGCCTTTAAGGCCTATATAGACAGATACACATGCAATGAATGTAATCTGGTAGCATGATGATGATGCAGGCCTAGTTACTAGTAGGCCTACTAGGCCTAGTCATGCTAGTAGTAAAAAATAAAACAAAAATGGTAAAGTAAGTAGGGCTAGGCTAGAATATATAGAGATCTGTGTTCAGCTGTGAAGGCTAGCCACACCGAGATCGCAACAATAATAATGTACTCACCAGCTGATTGTTGCTTTTGATGCTGTCTTTGCCTGGCGTAGAACATTTGTCGTTTATCTGTAAATCGTTTGTAACAGGAAGGATGGTAGTGGGGCAGCGTTTCCAGTTCATTGTACTCCCTATCCAATGTGTGTGCGATCGACAACACGGCATTGCACTCTCTCCCTTTCAGCGATATCCAGTCTTTGGCGATTTTTCTGAAGGTGTCCCATCTAGCTCTAGTTATTACACAGGTATTCTCGATACAATGATCTAATGTGTGCATGCAGCAAGCAGGATTTTCATCTTTATCAGGCGATCCACGCCGCCGCTTGCTGGGCGCCGCCATCTTTGTTTACAATCAAACCGACTCACTTGCGTCATAAATTAGTACTCGCAATCGCTGATTGGTCAGAACTAGCACGTGACAGGGTCGGTAACGCTTTACACACCCGATTGTATCATGCCGTGGAGGGGAAGTTAGTTCGAAATTCAGAGTCCAAATGCAGAAAAACTGCAGGTATTCTGCGTGTGGAAACTTTATGTAAGCGAGATGGGGTGATATACTTCTAGAATATATAAACAGATTTTATTACCCAGAATACTGGAACGGGATGACACGCTAGAAAAGCTAGCGTATGGCCTATTAGTCGAACAAAGAAATCTTTATTTCTGTTGTCAGGTACGTCTCAAATTTACAGAAAAGATGCATCTCCCGGAGAGAGTATGTGTCAATTAGCCAGATGAAAAACCCTCTCCCCGTCCTGAAGGGAAGCCTCTCTTTTAAGAGCGCGCCTTGCTCAAGGCCACTGTCTTGGTCCAGGCATTTGGCCAAGAGATTCTAACTTAAGGATGTCTCCGTTCAAATCTTTCCTTATTTGGTTGTGTTAAGTGTTTATTTCTCAGTCTATGTCCGTGCCTTACACGGAGGCGCACGGAGGCGCGCGCAACAATTATGCACTTGGTGAACCTATGCAGCTGTGTACCCAAATTAACCTGATTCGGCCTTCTTCATGCGCCTTGTGCTCCATTTTGTCTGCTGCGTCCATACACTTCAGTCACACTAGCATAAATCATGACCGTCAATTTTGTTAACATTGTGGAATGTTTTTATGAATTTTTTTTTTTTTGTTTGTTTTTGTTTTTTTTGTAAAGAAATGTAGAACTTGTATGATGCAATAGCTTTTGTTTAACATGCTCCACATTCTCCATTGAGGGTTTAAATTCAAGTAGATACTTGGGGCAAGACATCCAGCCAACTCCAGCTTTTTATTACCTTCATTAAGTCTACATTTCAGATCATTATATACAACAAAAACATCTGAAAATGTGAAAATCGCCTTTTTTTCTCAGCAGCAAGGGGTTAAGGTAACGGAGGGGGGGAAACACGATAACAAAAAAATAAATAAAGCTATAAACTTTTTTTAAAATCACCGCCTGCATTTATTCTATCAATACAAGACACAAACAGAGATAATAAATCGTGGCCTTTTTTCTGGCCAGTTTTCTTTGGATGGACAGGGCATTTCTCAGGTCACGCCTGACCTGCAACTGTCACTGCCCTCCCAGGACTTGTTCCCCCCCTGCCCCCCCCCCCCCCCCCCCCCCCCCAGCCCCCCCCATAGCAACGCCCCTGGCCGTGTAGAGGTAGTGTAAAAGCGCCATAAAACGAGTTTAGGCTATAACCTGTGCAGTGTATTCTGATCACGCTGGCTAATCAATATTAAAATGTATTGATGACGCACACTCATCCCGTCTAACTGCCTTCAAGAAAGCCCTGACCCATTATTTATGAACAGTTTGTGAAACATGAGTTTATATTGTAGTTTTAGGTTTAACCATGTGCATGTGTGCGTGCACGTGTGTGCGTTAGGTTTCCTGGTGTACGTGGTGCTGGTGTTGCTGCTGTGTCTGGTGCTCGTCCTATATTTCTGCCCTCGGTTCGGTCGCTCCAACATCCTGATCTACATCAGCATCTGCTCGCTGCTTGGAGCCTTCACCGTGTCGTCTGTCAAGGGCCTCGCCATCGCCATCACCACCGGTAAGGGACCGCCCACGTGGTTAAATATCAATCAATCAATTTATTTATAAAGCACATTTTAAATAAACACAAAGGTTACCAAAGTGCTGTACATTAAAATAAACACAATAAAACATCATAAAACAAAACTGAGCACATAAAATAAACAACCTAGACGGTGGTAAAAGCCAAAGAAATGAGGTGTGTTTTAAGATGACTTTTAAAACAGGACAAGGAAAGGGGCCTACTACAGACCTGTGTCTCTGAGGATAAATAAGAACACAAAAACGAGTGAAACTGTTTCAAACGTAGTGTTTTCCCGCCTGAATGTGTCTGTTATTTTCCAATCAAACACATTTAGAGGAAAATGATTTAGTTCCAGAGTTTCTGAATCATATTTACAGGGATAGTTCGCCTCTTTTGACATGTAGCCGGACTACTTTCATCAACGCCAAAACGAGGCTGGAACTCGGCTCACAGGACGCAGCAGGGGGTAAGAAAATGTTCATAAATCCATCCATCCATTATCTTCCGCTGCTCCGGGGATCGGGTCGCGGGGGCAGCAGCTTGAGCAGAGAGACCCAGACGTCCCTGTCCCCGGCCACTTCCTCCAGCTCTTCTGGGGGGACCCCGAGGCGTTCCCAGGCCAGTGGGTCTTCCCCGGGGCCTCTTCCCAGTGGGACGGGCCCGGAACACCTCACCAGGGAGGCGTCCAGGAGGCATCCTAACCAGATGCCCGAGCCACCTCATCTGACTCCTCTCGATGCGGAGGAGCAGCGGTTCTACTCCGTGCCTCTCCCGGATGACCGAGCTTCTCACCCTATCTCTAAGGGAGAGCCCAGACACCCTGCGGAGGAAACTCATTTCGGCCACTTGTATTCGCGATGTTCATAAATGATATTGCTAATATGGGATGTCATACAGCTTCATGTCAAAAGAGGTGAACTATCCCTTTAAATCTACTGGATACGTCGTGAATGTGCGGCTCGTCCTATTTCCTGGAGTCCTAACCCTTAAAATCCTGCTTTGGTCTCACTTGATGAACACCAGGAGATTTAACTCGCTCTGTTTCACTGTTTTTCCCGTCTGGTCAGTGTTTTACGATCTGTCGGTGCTTTCCAATCCTCTCACCTGGATCCTGCTCATCACTCTCATCGTCTCCATTGTGACTCAGGTGAGTTTTGATGCTCCCATCGTCACCTTCACTCAAACTCACAGATAGAAGAGCTGGAAAATGGCAGAAGATGCTCAGACTCAGTGGGGTCACATGGCACTGAAAGGATCGGATTATTGGCTAAATTACAATCAGAATGAGCTGAGCAAGGGTAATTCTCCTTGGATATATGGCAGTGAATGAATGGGATCAGAGGCACAAAGCATGTCATACCCCCAGGGCCGGTTTTTGCTATGGGCAATGTGGGGGACCGCCCAGGGCGCACTCTATGTGAGGGCGCACGAGCACAAATCTCACAAAAAACAAATCTCCAGATTTCTAGACTACCACTCATTTTCAATTCAATTCATTTTTATTTATATAGCGCCAAATATAACAAATGTCATCTCAAGGCACTTAGATAATAAAGTCCAATTCAAGCCAATTGGAATTCAATTAATTGTAATCATAATTATTCATAAAATAAACCAATTTGTTCAAATAGAGCCTATTCAAAAATAATTTCCTAGCTAAGGAAACCAACAGATTGCACTGAAAACTTTTTCTTTTTCGGTCCAATCTCCCATCCTGAGCGTGCCTGAGGCGACTGTGGAGAGAAACGACTCCCTTTTAACAGGAAGAAACCTCTGGCAGAACCAGACTCAGGAAGGGTGGCCATCCGCCTCGACCAGCTGGAGTTTGAGAAGACAGAAAGGGGGGGAGGGGGGAGGGCCGCGGCGGCGGCACTGTAACACCATTCAAAGGATATCTGTTGGAACAGGGAAACACGAGTTAATGACCACAATAATATCACATATACATAAAGAGAGTAAAGTGAGGAAAGGTGTGACAGATGAGCTCCCCCAGCAGTCTGGGCCTATAGCAGCTTAACTATGGGATGTTTCAGGATCACCTGAGCCATCCCTAACTATAAGCTTTATCAGAAAGGAAAGTTTTAAGCCTGATCTTAGAAGTGGAAAGGGTGTCTGCTTCCCGGACACTTACTGGCAGCTTATTCCACAATAGAGGGGCCTGATAACTGAAGGCTCTGCCTCCCATTCTACTTTTAGAAACTCTGGGAACCTCAAGTAAACCTGCAGTTTGGGAACGAAGTGCTCTGTTAGGAAAATATCTTACAATGAGATCTTTAAGAGATGATGGAGCTCGGTCATTAAGAGCTTTATATGTGAGGACAAGAATCTTAAATTCTATTCTGAATTTAACAGGGAGCCAATGAAGAGAAGCTAAAACTGGAGAAATATGATCTCTCCTGTTAGTTCTCATCAGAACTCTGGCTGCAGCATTTTGGATCAACTGAAGGCTTTTCAGAGAATATGTGGGACAGCCCAATAATAAAGAATTACAGTAGTCCAATCATGAAGTAACAAATGCATGGACTAGTTTTTCTGCATCACTCTGAGACAAGATGTTCCTGATTTCAACAATATTACGAAGATGAAAGAAGGCAGTCCTAGAAACCTGTTTTATATGCGAGTCAAATGATAAGTTGTGGTCAAAAATAACTCCAAGGTTCCTCACTGTAGAACTAGAAGCCAAGGAAATACCATCTAGAGCAGAGGTCTTCAACAGGGGGTCCGCGACCCCCAGGGGGTCCGTGGAGGTACTGCAGGGGGGTCGCGAAATCTTTGGTTGATTAGACGATTTAAAAAAAAATAATAATAATTTTTTTTTCAAACAGTTTTTTCTCACAAATTGTGTGCAAACGTGTGCCATCCACAGATGGTTTGAGGATTCATTGTCCCATCTACATGCATGTTTAAAGTTAAAATCTGTGGATTATTTGAATAGCTCAGTGTTGTATGCAAGATGTTTGTTTATAAATGGCAGTGGCACGGCCACCCTGTACCTTGCACATGTTTAAAATAAAAACATGAATATATTAACCTGTGTATTATTTGAATAGCTTAGTATTGAATGTACAATAACAGAGTAGCTATGTTTATACACGGCACTAGGCCCCGTTAAATATAAAACACAATTGTATGCCATATAAATAGTAGGGGGGTCCCTGCTCCAACTCTCCATCAGTTTGGGGGTCCCTGGCCTGAAAAACGTTGAAGACCCCTGATCTAGAGTAACTATATAGCTAGACAATTTCTCCCTGAAGCGCTCAGGTCCAAAGATAACGACTTCAGTTTTGTCTGAATTTAGAAGCAGACAGTTCTGAGTCATCCAGGTCTTTATGTCTTTAAGACATGCTTGTAGTCTGAACAACCTATTGGGTTCATCTGGTTTTATAGATAAGTACAACTGGGTATCATCAGCATAGCAATGGAAATGTATGCCATGCTGTCTAATAATGGAAGCATGTAAAAGTGAAAAGAATTGGTCCAAGCACAGAACCCTGAGGAACTCCATGACTTACTCTCATTTCCATGTCAAGTTAGAGAGTGGACTCTGGGGCGCCCTCATTGTCACGTCAACTTGCTGCTGAGAGTCCTACCCCCCTGATCCCAGGCCACAACACAAGCTGCTTCCAATCCAAATAAACTGTATTTCATTCCTAAAATGAACATAGATCTATATAGCTTCATATAATTAACTGGGTTATGTGAAAAATGTAAATTAAAAAAAAAATCTGTGCAGCCATCAACGTGAATGTGTTTACGTCACGTGACTCCGGTTGATTGACGTGTGAACGGACGGCGTTAATGGGAAAAGCAAAGTTAATGATGTGGAGTCACCATGGATCATCATCATGGTGAAACACCAAAGAAGCCATCAGGTGCCCAGTTTAGAAAGAGAAGAAGAGAAGAAGAAGAGGAGAAACGGGCAAAAGATAAAGGGATGCAGATTTCTATGAGTGACGTAGGCTATAGGCTATCTGTTAGCCTCTTGCTAACATGTTGCTATTAGCCACGACTGTGTTTGATTTTTAGTTTTGCTGAACTAGAATTAGAATTGAGGCATCATGTCATGCAACTAATTTCACCCAAAGGCAACCTGGTGTAGTTTGTGTTTGCAGCACAACAATGTTAATGTTAATGCCAGCTGTAAACAGGTTGAAAACAGCTGCTACAGTCTGAGCTCTGTTGGTATCAGAACTGCAGGAATATTTGTTTTATGCTCCATAGAGTAGCCTTTATTTTTTATTTTTTTTTAGCTTTCTTCGGTTATTTTTTAGGATTTTGAGGTTATGTAAGGATTTGTGATTGATATTTATATATATTTATTCATATTTAATTTATTTATCGTGTTTTTTCTCTGTTCTTTTTGTACCTTTTTTGGGGAGGGGGTGGGGGGAAGGGATAGTTTGCCCAGGGCGTAAATCTAGCCAGGACCGCGTGTCATACCCCGGTATGATAGGTGGCGCTGTACCCATTTCAACTATTGCTAATAGAGCCACTTCCTGTTGACCTCTTCACCACCAACAACAACAACAAACTCAGCCATTGGAGAAAGATGGAGAACGCAGAGCAAGATGAAGCTACGTCCCTCTACATTTGGTCTGTGATGGCCTGCTTGTTGCACAAACGTGATGCCCAACGGAGCATTCTCCATCGCGTTGTTTGTTTCTTTCTGACGGCGACAACAACAGTAATATTGTCTCCTTTGACTTCCGGGTCACGACCCCAGGAAAAAATCTGGAGCATGCGCAGAACGCAAAGTCTAATTCACCACGTGCTTCAGCGTCTACAAGCAGGTTTAGAGTGACTTTCAACCCAGTTATCTCGGGGTCTGAATCCGATCCGATTCTTAGTCAGATTAAGGTGTCTACATGAATTTAATAACTCAATCTGAGTGTAATTTAGCCAATAATCCAATCCTTTCAGTACCATGTAACCCCACTGAGTGTTGACACCGTGTGTGCGTCTGCAGGTGAACTACCTGAACAAGTCTCTGGACACCTTTAACACCCTGCTGGTGTATCCCATCTACTACGTCCTCTTCACCTCCGTGGTTCTGTCCACCTCCGTCATCCTCTTCCAGGAGTGGAGGAACATGACGGCCGTGGACGTCGTCACAGCGCTCGGTGCCTTTCTGGTCATCGTGGTGGGCGTGGCCATGCTTCACCTGTTCAGAGACCTGCAGGTGGGCGCTCCTTTAACGTTTCTGCAGCTTTTCTCGGTCTTCACTCCTGAAAATGACGGAAAACATTAATAGTCTAGACACATTTTTGATATTTGTGAATGTTGGAAGCATTTTTTAGTAAAAGTTGGGAACCTATGTACCTAACATAATTTAAGTGTGCTGAATTCAACTAGACCGGTTCCCAAGCTGGATTTTGAGTTTTTGACAGTTAAAGGGGCACTAGGTAGCATTTTCACCTAAAATTATAGCCTTCAGGAGTTTAACAAAGGTTAAACAAGTCAATGGTAAGCGAATGAAGCCTGTCTCGCTCCCAACAGGGGTCTGTATGCTGAAAATCCCATATGTAACTTCGGCAGGAGCGACCCGCTTCTGAAGTGTCGTGATGCGTGAGAAGAGTCGTTTGTGTTTACGGCACTTAGCTAGGTACTGTATGCTAGCTGTAGTTGTAGGCTATGTGTTCGCTTGCGTTGAAGAGCCAACACCAAGCGTTTCATATTCTGCCTTTCACAGACTGAAAATGAAACGTTCGATGTTGGCACTTCCCATCTTTGTGAAATTTCTCCAAGCGTGATCTTGTTCATCTACCATAGTGATCTGCGTTTTAGATCGCAAAGAGACAGGTGATGACGGTGCTCTAATTCCTCCTGAGTTCGAGACGTAGCCTAGCTTCAGAAATACACGGACTGACCTGATTATAATAAGAATAGCGTTTTGATCCGAACAAGAATTGTTATCTACAAATGAAAATTGATTAATTTGTGATTGTAATCGGAATAGTGTAGAGCTAGTCTGCGTTTATTGCGGCGTGTGTTGGTAGTGCCTGCGCGCATCTGTCTAAGATGTAACTTTTGTAAGTGTCTGCTAATACAAAGGAATCACTCCACGAATACACCATGATGAGGGAAGAATCCCATTCAAGATCAGCAACAGTCCATCCATACATCCATACATCCATCATCTTCCGCTTGTCCGGGGATCGGGTCGCGGGGGCAGCAGCCTGAGCAGAGAAACCCAGACGAGCTGTCCCCGGCCACTTCCTCCAGCAACAGGATTATAGCATATTATCTTGAGTTCTCTCTACAGAAAATCTCTGATTATAGTATCTTACGTGGGCAGTCTACACTTGTAAATCAGATGACCTAACTGCACTGACTAAATAACACAACGGCAGCATTCGCCACGATGTTTAGTTAGTGGGTGTGTACAGGTGGGCATTTTTACGACAGTGTAGAATTTCAGTTTGACCAATAGAGATCGCTATACTGCCGCTAAAGTACCTTGTATCCCTTTAAATTTGAAAAACAAAATGGCTGCCAAAATATGCGATTTTTGACAGAGCATTTTACCAAGTATTGCTGTACTTGGAAATAAATGAATAAACATAAATAATAAATAGACATTTTGTGTCCCATTAATGTTTCTTGAGGAATACATCCAAAAATAGAGGATTAAAAAAAGTATCAAATAGCTTCTAGAATGCTAATAATGCTAATAGTATAGTTGTTAGCCTAAACTTTTCAAATATTTAGACAAGTTTTACTAATAAGATGTTTGTATGTGTGTTTATATGGTTAAGAAAATTGATTTAAGTATTTTAGGAATACTTACCATAATGTGAAGTATTTAGTGTTCCCAAAAAAAATCGCTGAAAGTTGCTAGTGACTCTCTGAAAACTGTCTATAAGTCGCTAGATGACGCCATGATCTTACATATGTTATTAACATAAGTTAAATAACATAAGTTATTATTTTGTGTCATTTTGAAAAATGTTCAGACATATTTTACATCTAAGATGTAAATCTAAGATTTAAGAATACTTATCAAGGTGAAGTACTTAGTGGTGCCAAAAAATCAGCAAAAGTCGCTATTGGCTCTGAAAACTGGCCAGAAGTCGATAGATGACACCATGATCTTACATATATAACATAACTTATTATTTTGTGTCATTTTGAAAAATGTTCAGACATCCGAAAACCTGTGTCAATGGCTAGGTTCATAATGTAAAAGGGTAGTGCTGCTACCTACTTTTTAGACAGCTGAGCTAACATTAAATCGCCAAAAAGTCGCTAAAGTAGCTGGATGAGATTTTTAGTTGGTTGTGTGAACACTTTTTCATTTTTTATATAGTGTCATGATTTTTAGTTTTTTTTAAATGTTCAGACATATCTCACATCTAAGATGATTTTAACATGTATAGAAATAGTAAAATGAATTTATTTAAGTGTTTTGGAACTTTTGGGCTCTTGGGTGGGTGGAGACAAATTAGGATTTATCTGACAAACATTGTGTTATAGAAAACCCTGTCATACAGTATTGGTGTGTTATATAAGCAGACAGTCTGAATGGTTGTAGGCTCAAATGTAATGAGATTATTGACAGTTTGGTCTTCATAACTTTTCTTGTAACCGCTTTACCGGGAGCAATATTTTTTGCTGTATGTTCATTGACCTTTTGTATGATAATCATTCACATATTTTTTTACTTGATAATTGCTATTTGTGATTTAAAATGAATATAAAGTGACAGTTTAATTGTTGAAAAACGTGTGGAACGTATGTTTACGTGTGGAACTTTTTTATTTTGCTCTTTCAGTCATCCTCAAATGAACTGTGTGTGATTTGAGTTTGCAATGGATCCCGTGGTGAGCTTGAAGAGCTCACCATCGGTAAACAATAACACTTGCCTTTTCTGTCAAAAGCACACACGAACAAAAGTCAGTGCAGCTACCGAGCATGGCCTGACGACTGTCAGGAATGCAGTCCTTATCAGGAAAAGTCTGGGTTGCAAAAATGTAGACGTAGATCAGGTTGAATGTGCACTAGATTCTGCCCCTGCGACATCGCTTGTATGGCACAAAACATGTTATGCACATTTCACAGATAAAACATAACTAGAACGTGAAACAAAGAAATTTCAATTAGAGTGTTCACGTCAGTTGACAGATAGTAGCGAACCAAATGGTGGTAAAGGCCGTTCGCTTAGAAAAGGTGTGCATCCTATGAACTGGAACCATTGTATCTTTTGCCAGGCTTCCAAAAACAAACAGCGTCTGATCTCCATAATGACTACTCAAATGAGTGATCAGATCCTTGAAGGTTCTAAGCTGGACCACACTGTGGGTTTAAGACTGGCGGGAGTCATTGACCTTATTGCATCTGAAGGTAAATACCATCTGCCCTGTCTTAGTGCCTTTAACAGGTCAATCTTAAAAACAAAGCAGGATGCCACTACCACAGATCTGGCCATGATCTGGCTTTGCCAAGAGTTGAGTCAATTCTCTGTGAAAGGCCATGTGGTACTTCTAGATGATGTATGGGAAAGGTACAAGGAGCTAGCTGAGGAGTCCTCAACCACCATTCCATCATGCTATCAAAGCAGAAGAGGAACATTCAAAGAAAAGTTACAGTCAAACCTTGGTGACACTTTCACCTTCTTTCAACCACTTGACAAGTGTGTATCAGAGAGAAAAAACCTTATTGATTCCAACAAAGTACCAGCCAGCTGCAGTTGTGAAACTGATTGACAAACATGACAGTGAGGAAAACTTGGCCATCCCCAAGTATGAGTCCCATGATGACATTTTCCTTTCTCTTGTTAATGTAGCTTTTAAGATCCATGGAGATATGATGGAAACTGCAGGACACAAAGGTTTCTCTGTCAGTGAAGCAGATGCTGTTGCATGCATTCCAGATAGTCTATACATGCTACTCAGCCTGATTGTTGGTGGCCAGACATCTCTTGAAGATGATGGAATTGGGAGCAATGAAAAACTTGTTCAAAGCAGAGTTCTGAGTGTGGCTCAAGAACTTGTTTATTGTGTCAGTGGTGGCAAAAAATGGACTCCGAAACATGTCGGTCTTTCTTGTACTCTTCATCAAGCTACTCGGTCAAAAGACCTAGTACGACTATTCAACCAGGCAGGTCATTGTCTGAGTAATGACCAAGAACTCCAAGTAGACACTTCCTTAGCCGAGAGCACTCTAAAAACACTGAACCAAGAGAATGGTGCCATTATTCCAACAAACATTGTGGCAGATAAATTCATCCACTACACATGTGATAACATTGATATCCTGGATGAAACGCTTGACGGGAAGAATACTTTCCATGCAACACAAATGGCAGCATGGCAGAGAGGCCAAACAACTGATGATTCTCTTAAAGATCTAGAGGTGTCCACTAGACATACTTTAAGTGTGCCAAATGCCCTGATGGAGCTACATCCTGTCAGCATTACTCCTAGGACATTCAAACCAACATTCTCAGCACCCATTGCCGAAGCATGCTTTTGCAGATCTGGAGAGGAGCATGAGTATGCTAGACAAGCAAAGGCTACGGATCTAGCTTTCTTCTTGCACCGTCAAAACTTAGACGT
This sequence comes from Odontesthes bonariensis, assembly GCF_027942865.1. NCBI lineage: Eukaryota > Metazoa > Chordata > Actinopteri > Atheriniformes > Atherinopsidae > Odontesthes > Odontesthes bonariensis. Next base: position 33,838,405 of record NC_134521.1, read on the forward strand.
GAAGCCTTCTTGGTCAGTGTTCAACCAGTCACTGTCATCAAAGGAACATGAACAGACTGCTGTGGGGTATTTGCCAATAGTCATCGCTCCTGCACACGATTTTGATACTTTGAATACAGTTGTGAAGAGATGCATGGCCATATCTTCACATTTTGGACAGGACCATACAGTTATCACGGTTGACCAAGCATTGTACTGCAGACTTATGGAGTTAAAGTGGGCAATTCCAGAATACAAGAACAAGTTAATACCTCGCCTAGGTGGACTTCACGTATCAATGAACTTCCTTAAGGCCATAGGAGATCATATGAATGGATCTGGACTGGCTGAAGTATGGATGGAAAGTGGATTGCTTGGACAAGGCCCTGTTGCACTTGTTCTGGCAGGAAAGGCATACAACAAAGCCATGAGGGCACACAAGTTGACTCTGCAAGCCCTTTGGCGTCTTCTCATGCCAAGTCTTCTCTGCTTTGCTGCAGAAGCAGATGATGACCTCCATACTTGTCTTTCTAGGATGGCTAACGGTGATGATCCTCAGACAATTACAGGACTGATTTCATTTCTGGATCAGGAAAAGGTCAGAAATCTTCTGCATGATTTTGTTGAGAGTCGATCTGATGATGTGAACTTCTGCTTCTGGTGGCAGTATATGGATATGGTTACTGTTCTGCTACAATACACAAGAGCACAACGTGAAGCTATCTGGGATCCTGATGTTGCCCTACTTTAAGCGGTATGACCATCTTAATTATGCACGATGGGGTCCAGTGTATCTACTTGAGATGAGTCAGCTTCCAGAACCCATTTTGTCTGAATTCCAACAAGGCAACTTTGTGGTCAAGAGATCGGCTAACAAGTTTAGCCAGGTAGATCCTGATCAGGCTATGGAGTGGGTAAATGGCACAGGCAAAAAAAGAGGTGGCATCATTGGGATCACCAAGACAGCCTCAGCTTTGTGCAGGTGGACACTCTCTTTTAACCTGAGATCACACATTGCAGATCAAACCTATGGAATGTACAGTGTCCTCCATGGCAGCACGAAACTTCACAATGAAGGAACCTACTCACGGCAGATTAGAGACAATACTGATGAAAGTTCTTTACTTTCCATGTTCCAACAATTTGGTTTGTTCTCATCTGTATCAAGTATGCTCCAAAACCTCACCACTAAAGATCTGGCAACAGAGGCAATCCAAGAGTCACTGCTACATGCCAGGCAGTATGGTGAAGAGGAAGTCAGGGCATTCATTCAGGATAGGTTGATTGTGGCAAACAAATGTGACCAGCCAAAGGTTTCAATCTTTGAGCCTCTTCATAGGAACAATGCTCCCACATTTGCAACGTTGTATGAAGTGGTCAAGCATACTAAAGATAAGGCCAAGAGAACTGTCCTGACAGAAATGTCTTGCAGCGTCTAATCACTGCCTATGAGGCTGGTCGGCCAGTTGATTTGTCTTCTGTTCTCAAGCATGAGCTTCTTCCAGTGCAGAAATAAATGGCACACTGCGCACTGGAAACAAGTCTGTGCTTACTGACTTGTTAACAGAGGGCATTCACTGTCCTGATGTAATTCTACCTCATGAAACACCATCTTGCCTCATCATTGATGGGCAAGCATTGGTGGTGGCTCTTGGGAAGCCTGATGAAGCACTCACCTTTGGTGACTTGGCTGACATTTATGTTAAAGCAGTGCTTAAAGCTGGTTCTAGCTATCAAAGAATCGATGTCGTCTTTGACAGATACAGAGCAGAAACAATTAAGAGCACAACCAGAGCACGACGCAGAAAAGCAGCACTCCCTGTCAGACGTGTTGTGGAAGGTCGCAATGTACCCCTTCCGATAAACTGGTTGAATTTCATGTCTCTACCTGAGAACAAAGCAGACTTAGCACACCTTTTGTCTGATGAACTATGCTTGCAGGCACCTGACGATAAAGAAGTTGTTGTTGCTGGGGGATTCAGAGAGGAATTTATGGTAAAATCATCGAAGAGTGTGACTGATTTGGCACCTCTGAAATCCACACATGAAGAAGCAGACACAAGATTGGTGCTGCATGCCATCTATTGTCAGTTTGACACGGTCGTTGTCTCTTCCAGGGACACTGATGTGCTCCTCCTTCTGGTATCTCACTTTCCACACATGCAATGTAGGCATCTCTGGTTGATGTCAGGCACGTCTAAGAAACGACGATACATACCCATTAAGGATGTTTTCGACAACTTGCCAAAAGGCTCAACAGAATCCTTGCTACCTTTCCATGCATTAACTGGATGTGACACAACTTCTTACATAGCTAATCACACCAAGCGGTCATCATGGAAGATCTTCAAGGAGCACCATGCATTGCTGAAGAACATGGGCATTGGTGAACTGACAGAAGACACCATCCAATCTTCTGAAACATTTATCTGCAGAATGTACAATGTGCATACAACAGATTCTGTTGACAAAGCTCGTCATCTGCTGTTCTTTAAAAAGGGGAAACCAGAAGCCATGCCCCCAACAAGTGATTCATTCCGTTTCCATGTGATGAGGGCACATTATCAAACCATGATTTGGAGGAATGCCAACTGCTCCACACCTGAGCTTCCTGCACCCTCTGAAATGGGATGGAGACATGAGGAGTCAGTACTACAGCCAACATTAATGTCATTGAGTCCAATTCCAGAAAGTTGCCTTGAGATGATAACGTGTAAATGCCAGAAGCAATGCAGGAGTAGACGCTGTAGATGCCTCAAATCAGGGTTAAAATGCACAGCTATGTGTGCATGCAGACAGCATACTGATGACCAGACACACTGCCTGAATACAACAGTTTAGTGATAGTTAAAAGTTCTCTCTCTCTCTCAACATAGTATAGTATAGTATAATGTGCACACTTTTGTCATATGTATATGCATAAATACAAAAAAATAAATAAATAAAATGAAAAACAACATGAACAAAAAAAACCTATTAATCTATGTTGTGTGATGCATTCTGTCTGTCTTCTGTTGGCCTGTTCTGGTTTCCCATTTTCTGTTTGCGTTTGTCACTTATCCTATAGGCCTAGTCAGTTCATATAGGCCTAAGGCCTACCTGTGTTGGGGGGGTTGGGGGGATGGGGGATGGGGGTGGGGGTGTTCTTATACCGGTACTCTAATAATTACGAGCAACTGTAATTAATTAAAAAATGCTTTAAATGTGTTCTTGATCCTTGATATCCATCTTGTAAATAGTTCGTTGGTATTTAGTTCATTCAAGTCATTCAGGTCATTCAATTTATGCTTTATTTTCATCTGCCTTTTATTAGGGTTGTTTTATCTACAGTCTTTTAGACAATACTATCTTCTTTATCTCTCTTTCTCTTTCCAAAGCTTATTGAATGACAATTGTGTATGATGATGTGCTTTACAGAGGCTATTGCTATTGAATGCCAGCTTACGAGGATATCACAACATTAAAAAGGCATAATTATAGTCATTTAATCTTTTTGCCATGACATTTTGCCTTTGATTTGATTTCTTGGTGTAGGAATACATGTAAAATGCAAACATGGGACCATTTATTTCCATGGAAAAGGGGTACTTTCTAACATATTCTTCTCAAAATCAAGAATTTTGGCGGCCATTTTTGTTTTTTGCTCATTTCATGGTCAAACACTCAAAATACTGGGCTAGCTGAATTCAGGGTACTTTAATTGTGTTAGAAAACATTTATTTCCATGGAAAAGGGGTACTTTCTAACATATTCTGCCCAAAATCAAGAATTTTGGCAGCCATTTTGTTTTTTGCTCATTTCATGGTCAAACACTCAAAATTCAGCTTGGGAACCGGGCTAGCTGAATTCAGGGTACTTTAATTGTGTTAGAAAACTATGTTCCCAACTTTTACTAAAAAATGTTTCTAACACCCTTATAAAGGGACTTTTTCTGGAAATGCATCTTGTCTATAAGGCTGTGTTCGAAACCGCATACTGCATACTACATACTACATACTGCATACTACATACTACATGCTTCCATACTACATACTCAACGATCAGAGAGTATGCAGAGCGTTTACCCACAATGCATTTCGCTCCTGCCCGAGCCGAAATCAGCCGGCCTGAAGCTGATTTCGCTTAAGCTCTAAACTCTGTAAACTTTAGCAACATTTGGAACATTTTCAGGAGAGAAACTAGTCGTTTAGATCCCCAACGTGTTGAAAAGCTGACAAAATACCGGCTATTTACAATTTTGTTTCCACGAATTCGGCGCTACTAAAGCTAAAGTGAGCAACGCACTTCCGGTTATTTTCACAAAATAAAATACCCGTTGCCTTTTATCATAGGAAAAGCCATTACGATACAATTGGTGCTTTTGTTTTGAAAACAGGAAGTGAACCTACCCTCGTTGTAGCTAGCACGTTACGTTGCATCTTGGGTAGTTTGAGTATGAGTCGTAACCTCATGATGCATACCCAACATTTCGGAGAATCTAGTATACATCCGGGAACTTCTCGCTTACTAAAACTTGCATACTAACTCAGAAAGTTAGTAGGAGTAGTAGGAGAAGTAGGAGAAGTATGCGGTTTCGAACACAGCCTCACTCTCTGTCCCTGAATCCAGATTACGTTGAGGCAGCTGACCAATCAGCTCGCTCAGCCGGTGGAGAAGGAGGGGCTTACAGAGGAGGCGTCGACCAGAAGAGGAAGGAATAAAAAGGAGGATAAGTTTGGACTGATGGACAACATGGTGATTGAGAGTCTGCCTCCGATGAGAGAGGAGGGTCCGAGGGTCTTCATCATCAGCTGAAGGAGCGGAGGAGGAAGGAGGCCCAGCTGTTGGTCCGTCAGCTTTCACACCAACTGAATGAACCGTGCAGCTCCTGAACACAACACACGTACTCATCATTTCACATCTCATGGAGTTTGTGAGTTTCCGATCCAAATCAAACTTTTGGCAGTTTTCTGGCCCAGTGACGGTCTCCAGAGGTAAAGAAATCAAGCTACAACTGCTCAAAGATATCATGGACTCACTGCTCTCAGAGGATGTTCATTCAGCTGGTTTTAGATTTAATTTAACAGCAGAAACTCTTTCATTTAACACCCGAACGTTCTGGATTTGTGAAACATCCCAAATAGGAAAAAAATGGACAAAATTGCTGTAATTTATTGTTTATTTTTGGGAGAAAATTATGGAATCACTTTGTAATTTGCATTTCTAAAAGAAATACCTAAATATACAGCCTCAGCTGTATATTTAGACATGGAAACTTGCCCCTGGAGACACGTGACTGTCCTCCTGTCCTCGGCTTCTGTAGCTTCTGTAGCTTCTGACCCTCGGCTTCACTCGACACCTGACACATCATATCTGTTTAAACTAGGGCTGGGCAAGTTATTATTATAACTCGTTATTATCGCGTTAACTCGTTAATTTTTTAACGCCGATACATATTTTATTGCGCATTAACGCAGGTGTTTTTGTATTCTTTATTTTTTTGGGGGGGTCTTTTGTGCCTTTAATGGATAGGAAAGTTCAGAGAGACAGGAAGCAGGGGGCAGAGAGATGGGGAACAACACGCAGCACAGGTCCGATGCGGGACTCGAACCGGGGCCAGCTGCAGCGAGGACTATAGCCTCTGTACTTGGGGCGCCTGCTCAACCCACTACGCCACGGACCACCCCTGTTTCATTATTTGTTTTATTATTGTAAAAGTCTGTTGCTCACAGGCTTTTATTTTGTAAAAGTCTGTTGCTGTCTGCTGCGGAACCAGAAAAGAAAGTAATCGGCGGATCCACCAAACATGGAGAAGGGTACGGAACTTTTACTCGGTCATTTTCATTTTAAAGTTCTTCCAGACGGCGGAGTCGACAGAACCAATGTCATCTCTAAACACTGCCAAGTTGAATTGTCTTCTCACCGTAGTAGTTCCAGTCTAAAATATCACTTCAAGGCAAAACACACAACTGATAGCAGCAAGTCATTAAAGGAAACAGACAGTGGAGCGAGGCTTCTACATAAAAACTACATCAAGATGCTGATGTTAAAAGTGTGTTTGCTCAACAAATGTTATGGCACTTTCATTCATATGGCAGCACATTTAAAATAAAACTAAATGCTAAAAGCTATACACTACTTTTGGATTCATTTTTGGATTCTGCGTACAAATGCGATTAATCGTGATTAATCAGGGAAATCATGTGATTAATTAGATTAAACATTTTAATCGTTGCCCAGCCCTAATTTAAACGCTTAAAATCCCAACATGCTTCATGTTAAAGGGCAACGTGACGAGGCCAAGGCAGAAATGAATCGTTGTGTCAACAGCTCAGCATATTTGTATTTAAGGTGTTTTCAAACTTAGGTGTGTCTTCAGATGATTCATGTGAGCTGTAGTTATAAAAAACTGGTGTTTTCCTTCATGCTCTAACAGTCTGTTCTGTGTGGACACAACACTGGTTCATCCCTTGAGTTAGGAGCCTTTTTCCTGCCTGAATGCTTCATAGCTCAGAGTTAAGTGGCTTAACAAAGAAAAAACACATTCCTCTGAAGATGCTCAGGTACAAAGACTGGACTGAAGATGAGGGAAGAAGCAGAAAATGTCCAAAGAGAAACTCTGAAAGAGCTTCAGGAAGCTGCAGAACTGTTAGAGAGTCATAAAGAAATTAGGCTGATCAGAACTTTTGTTTATCAGACAGAAAAACGTTGGAGTTATTTATTTGAAATCAGATTTTTCAAGCTGCTTCCGTCACACTTTAAACATTTCAAGACTGTTGAAACTAATTCTGTTTTCATTTCTGACACCTTTAACATGTTTAGGTGCTGAATCTGTCAGTGTGATGGCTGTTAGATTCTAATGGAAGTTTGTGTTACTGATTTTTCCTGAAGGAAACCAGGGTTAAAGGTGTGTGTTTAAAGCTTTGCTCTTCTTTTTGATTCCAGGAAATCAGAGCAGAGTGAGACCTCCCAGCCTCTCTCTGCTTTGAACAGGTCATGTTTTTACTATCTTTGAAGCTGTGTTCGTCTGAGCTGAAGACTGATGACGCAGCGACGCTCTGATTATCAGTCAGTGTGCTGTTCGTTGTTGGTTAGCCTGTAAAAAGACGGATCCAGAGTCTGTGTGTCCACATCTCAGAGGAAGGCCTGAAAAAGCCTGGAAATAACGAGTCAGTGATGCTTCTGTTGTTCTGAAAACCTTCTCAGGCTCCATTTTAACCACCAGCCGCTCCATCTGAAGTCCTTAGGTTCTGTTCTGTAAAGGTTTTCTGGAAAAAGTCAAGCCTCTAAAACCTTTTTAGCCTTTTTAAGAAGTAAAATCCATTTTAATCATTAAACTTTCAACTTTTACTGTAAATTTACTGACGTTTAAATCATGTTTATCAATGTTTTTTTGTTTTTTCTTAATCCCCTAAAACAAGCCAGAAACAGTGTTTACCTTCAGAGCTCTTAGACCTGAAGTGGAGTCAGAACCGGTCCAGTTCCTGCTACCCCCTCCAGGGAAATAGACCTGTGAGCTACAGCAGCAGGATGGCATCCCACCGATCCTGTGCTGAACCACAGGTTCGGATAATTAGAAGATTTTCAAGGATTCTAGAAAAGCTTCCCGCTGTGTTACAGACGGTAAAAAGTCTCTCTTTGTCCGCGAGTCAGGACTCCTCCATGGGAGTCCTGGCAGTCGGTAAAGAAGTGAGCTGCACCCACCCATTCAGCCCCGGGTGCATCGCCCTCACTGATGTTCAATGTGTCCGCTCAGGTGCTCAGAGCCGCAGCTCATGGATTTCTGATGGATTTCTTCTCCCGTCATGTGACGCAGGACTGAACGCTAATTAAACACTTTTTCATGTTCCAAAAGCCTCATCTTGGCTGGTTTTAGAAGGACTTTAGAGATACAACTGCGGTAAAGAGCAGCCGCTTCTAAACCTATTTCCAAAGTATTTGTAACCATCAAAGCTCGTTGGGAAGCTATTATTTGTCTAAAAAACCAACAGACACAGTGACGTGCACGGATGCATGTTGTTCGTACGCTGAATGATGATCCAAGTGTCGACCTGCTGAGGATGTTTCAGTTTATGAAGCTCAGAGGAACAAAAGGAGCAAAAGTTAAATGTTGTGTTTTAAAATCTGTTCGCCTGAAGAATAATTTCAACTAGAAAATAAAATGTTGCTGTTTGTTTCAGTTAAAGGTGGGGTCTGTGATGTTTTCTGGAGCTTTTTTTATCATATTGTCTGAAAACCTCCTCACGACCCCATTGCACCCACTTAAATAGAATGTTTGGAAAAAAAACGAAATCTTCAATAATCTGTGGATTATTTGAATAGCTCAGTGTTGTATGCAAGATGTTTTTTTATAAATGGCAGTGGTACGGCCACCCTGTACCTTGCACATGTTTAAAATAAAAACATGAATGTATTAACCTGTGTATTATTTGAATAGCTTAGTGTTGAATGTACAATAACAGAGTAGCTATGTTTATACACGGCACTAGGCCCCGTTAAATATAAAACACAATTGTATGCCATATAAATAGTAGGGGGGTCCCTGCTCCAACTCTCCATCAGTTTGGGGGTCCCTGGCCTGAAAAACGTTGAAGACCCCTGTTTTAGTCCATTGTAGAGAGTGTAGCAAGAGGAAATGTCTGACCAATAGAAGTAATGATGAGAGTTACTTCTATTGGATTCTGACACGCCAATCAACCGTCAGCCCCCCTCACCCCTCCCCCCTGCGCATTCACAGACTCGTGACTCGTTCATGTGTTTTGAAGGCGTGGCGTGAGGGGTGGGCTGAAGGCAGAGGCAAGGTTGTGTATTTTCAAAAATATAGCTTGCAGGAACCGTTTTTCCAAGATCTCAGACCCCACCTTTAAATCAGATTGTTTTTTATTTTACCAGAGTTATTTCTTTCAATAAAAACTGATTATTTCAGTGATTTTACACTGTAACTGTGTTAATTTCTACATTTAAAAGAAACAAAACACTGAAAGTCGTCGTACTTTTGTTGCTGTGAGTGTACAAGATCATAAGAGACGGTTTTAAAGTAAAAAGCCAAGAAATAATTTCACGTTTTTTAGACTTTTATGCAGTGAACATAACGGTTAGAAGAAGCTCCACCAGAGTTACACCTGCAGGTTTAACCGGTTTGTTCCCTGAAACTGAGGCTGCTCAGATTTGTTGTGGGAGGTAATATCCACAGGGAGTTGTACTTTGAACTTGTTTGTATTTGTAAATGAGCCTTTTAAACTTTCCTGTTTCTCTTGTCTGCTGCATTCAAGGTCCACAAGATCCCGGAGAACAAAAGCTGCATTACAGAACAGAACATTTATTTTTTATCAGTTGAGGGTGAAAACAGAGTTTCCAGATGTCATTAAATGCAGCAGCAATATGAGTGAGTCAGACTGATGCCTCCTTTCCACATGTTTACATGTGAGTCCCCTACAAATGCATTCATTTCTGGGGGAGGCGCCACAGTCTCTGAGAAATGTGTCAAACTTTCTTTTTTCTTTCTAGATTTAACTTGACGAGAAGTTTGATAAAGTACAAAATCAGACTCGCAAATTATTCGATTAACAGTCAAATCGATCAGTTTTGAACACATTCGAGTGAAAAATTCAGTCGTGTTTAGCCACCATTCTTATTTAAAGAATGAAAACATGTTACAGACGGAGTACATTCATAGCCTTCCCCTCTCCTGTTGTTTTATTGTGGGAATTCCATCTTTATATTCCATAAAGATGCTCCATTTGGTATATAAAACGGACCTGTGGTCTCCATATATGAAGCCTCATCTGACGGCCTCATTATTTCTGAGGATTTTATTATATTTATTCTTTTTGTCAATATTCAAATATGGTGAGAACGTGGTGCCATTTCATGATCTTTAGAAGCTGTGAACAGAAAACTCATGCATTCGTGTAAAAGCTGAAGTATCTGAACACTCGAACATGCCAGACGTAGTTATCTCATGTTGGAAAAAGTCCCAGATGTAATTAAACCGGTCCAGGCTGATCCTGTTGGCATTATTTACCCTCCGTAGGACCGGGCTCCTCGCCTCTCATCGAACGGCGTTGATCATTACACTCTGCTGCTTCTGTCGAGGAAAAAATGCTCCCCGAGGAGTCGGGAACCTCGGCGGACTAATTATCCAGCAGCCGAACCTTCAGGCGGCAGACTGTCAGACAGGAAACCACCTGTAATCACTCTCTGCGTGATCCACAGCCACACTTTCATGCTGAGGCTGCAGAGGAATTCAGATGAGAGTCGACACAAAGCAGCACAGCACTGTTAGAAGCAGGCGATCTGTGGCCTAAAGGCTGATTTATGGTCCATAAAGCTCCGTCGCTTGCGTGCGTCGGCCAAAATTCCTATCTGTAGGCCTCAGTATGCTTCTCCGTCGCTATCCGACTCCGTGGTCACAGAGAGGCTGTTAAACCATTCGAAGTTCTCCATCGGGATGTCGGATACTCAAGGCAATTTACCCCCCGATCAGTAGGCGGCGCTACGTTAGACGACCCAATCTCGCGACGTCTATCGTGAAAGTCGACGGATAAATAGGAATTTTGGCCGACGCATGCAAGCGACGGAGAGGGTTCTCCAGGAGGGTCTCCGACATGGGCGTCAATTGTAGTCATGTAGATACTGTAGTCATGTGACTATAGTGACCTTGCCATACCTTAGCTTTGGCTGAATTGACGCCGCTGGTCTCCAACGACAGAGAGGACTCTCTGACGCTCTCCGTAGGCGACCATAAATCAGACTTAAGCCTCTAGCATGGTTGCCGCGTCAGCTAGCGCCAGCGGTGTTGATGACGTCACAATTTCGTGCCGGCTATTTACGGTGGACTAAGTCGATGCGGCACTAGTTGCAATCTTCTCCGTCACAGAGGTGTCGCTGCTACGTGAAGGTTACTGCTACTCTACAACCACGAAAGTGGAGAAGAAAACAATGAAGAGCAGGAACACTGTCAACTGGAAGATGAAATGCTTCGTGTGGTTCTGTGTTTCACGAAGTTCTTGAGCCAAGACAATTCAGTCAATAGAGGTGAAGGTCTGAAGCCCCCGGCATCACCACTTGGAGTCTCCGCCCTCTTCTTTGCCTTCACGTATCTGTCCCGTAGCTTCTTCCACACATTCTTACAGAACTCTCCCTCTTTCCCCAAAGTTCTGCCAATCTCTGTCCACCAGTTTTGGGAGTTTACGTTGTCCCTGTTTTCTTTCACTGCAGTTTCATACAGGTGCCTGTACAAACGCACCTCCTGACTGAGCCTGGTCTCACATTGGTCCATCCGGTTTGTCGTTCTCAAGTTACAAAAATTGACTAGTGCAGGACAACGCACTGCGCCGTCTTTTCAAGGCAAGCGCCAGGACTGAAACGTCATGGGTCGGCTGCGCCGCAAGCGACGCGTCAACTGTAAATCCAGCTTTATCCGTCAAGGCGAGGGAGACTCGTGGAGACCGCGAGGGTTGTGATTGGTCGGCTAACAACATAATTTTCGGAATCACTTTTACGGTTTAGCGTCTTCCTCTCAGAACAACAACACCGCCATTTTTGAAAGAGTTTACTGTGTGCCAGTCAACATTTGGTCAAAATTATTTGCATTTCAAAATCAACAAGCTCCAACTCCAACAACAGTCTTTGGCTGTGTTCAAAACCACATACTTCTCCTATTTCTCCCACTAACTTTCTGAGTTAGTATGCGAGTTTGAGTAAGCGAGAAGTTCCCGGATGCATACTAGATTCTTCGAAATGTTGGGTATGCATCATGAGGTCACTACTCATACTCAAACTACCCAAGATGCAACGTAACGTGACGTCGCCGATCGTCATTTCCTGTCAAAACGGCAGTTTCAAGCTAGCTACAACGAGGGTAGGTTCACTTCCTGTTTTCAAAACAAAAGCACCAATTGTATCGTAATGGCTTTCCCTATGATAAAAGGCAATGGGTATTTTATTTTGTGAAAATAACCGGAAGTGCGTTGCTCACTGCGGCTAGCTTTAGTAGAGCCGAATTCGTGGGAACAAAATTGTAAATAGCCGGTATTTTGTCAGATTTTCAACACGTTGGTGATGCTTTGCTTTGCGGTAAGACGTATTGCATCACTTCCTGTTACCTTGCTTGTGTACTGTGGAATTTCTTGCTCCGCTTGGACTACTGATAATCACTTTATTTCTATCTATAACTAACACAATTTTGCATAGTTAAACTCTATAGCTTACCGTTCTGTTCTAGCACACTCCTACAGATATTTAATCTTTATTCTCACTTTTTAGCGGTGTGTCTGGTTCTCTAGCGTAGCATGGCTACCAGTTCTCTCCCTCCATCTCCTGCTTTCACCTGCTCCATGTGTCAGATGTTTAGTTACCATCGACCTGTCCACGCTTCAGTGACACACCCGCTGAGGACAAAACCCTGGTAATTGGCAGCTCTATAGTCAGAAACATGGCATTAGAGACACCAGCGGCCATAGTCAAATGCATTCCAGGGGCTAGAGCGGGCGACATAGAATCCTATTTAAAACTGCTGGCTAAGGATAAACGTAAATACGGTAAAATAGTTATTCACGTCGGCGTTAATGACACCCGGTTACGCCAATCGGAGGTCACTAAAATTAATGTTGCATCGGTGTGTAATTTTGCCAAAACAATGTCAGACTCCGTAGTTTTCTCTGGACCCCTGCCAAATCTGACCAGTGATGACATGTTTAGCCGCATGTCGTCCTACAATCGCTGGCTGTCTAGATGGTGTCCAGCAAACAACGTGGGCTACATAGATAATTGGCAATCTTTCTGGAGAAAACCTGGTCTGATGAGGAGAGACGGCATCCATCCCACTTTGGAAGGAGCAGCTCTCATTTCTAGAAATATGGATGAATTTATTTGCCACCCTAAAACATGACAACCCAGGGCTCAGACCAGGATGCAGAGTTCTGGGAGTCTTACACACTTCTCTGCAGCTTCCCACCTGCTGCTACCCACCCAATCAATTAACACAAAAGGAGCAAATCCTCTTGTGCAAAAAAAAATTTAAACAAAAACATCAAACTATTAAATGTGGTTTGCTGAATATCAGATCTCTCCTTTCCAAGTCTCTGTTAGTGAATGAGTTGATGTGTGATCATCATATTGATATATTTTGTCTTACAGAAACCTGGCTGCAGCAGGAGGATCATGTTAGCATTAATGAATCAACTCCCTGTGACTGTTTAAATGTTCACGTTCCTCGAACCACAGGCAGAGGAGGAGGAGTGGCAGCTATTTTCAGATCAGGGTTACTAATCAGTCCCAGACCCAAGATTAGTTTGAGCTCTTTTGAATCTCTGATTCTCAGTTTTTCCCACGCAAAGTGGAAATCCCAGAAACCTCTTGTGTTTGTTGTTGTGTATCGTCCACCTGGCCCTTATTCTGAGTTTCTGTCTGAATTCTCAGAGTTTTTATCCCAGTTAGTGCTGAGTACAGATAAAGTCATTGTAGTGGGTGACTTTAATATTCATGTAGATGTTGAAAATGATAGCCTGAATATGAACTTTAATTATATATTAAACTCTATTGGATTTTCTCAGAGTGTTCACAGACCGACTCACTGCCTTAATATGAAGTATAATGAAGTATCTTTAGAACCTGATTTGTATTTAGACGGCTTCTGCCCAGTTGATCTCTCTGAACTAACAACAGCAATAGTCTCTTCTAAACCATCAACTTGTGTTTTAGACCCAATCCCAACCGGACTGTTCAAGGAGGTTTTTCCATTAATTGACACTTCCATATTGGATTTGATCAATCTGTCTTTGTTGACAGGATATGTACCTCAGACTTTTAAGGTTGCTGTAATTAAACCTTTACTTAAAAAACCTACTCTTGACTCAGAAGTGTTAGTTCATTATAGACCTATATCCAATCTCCCTTTTATGTCTAAAGTTCTTGAAAAAATAGTTGCAGCTCAGCTTTGTGATCATTTACACAGCAATAATCTGTTTGAAGAGTTTCAGTCAGGATTCAGAGTGCATCAGCACAGAAACTGCACTGCTGAAAGTTACCAATGATCTCCTCTTAGCCTCTGATAGCGGACTTGTGTCTGTGCTTGTCCTGTTGGATCTCAGTGCTGCATTTGATACGGTCGATCACAGTATCTTATTACACAGACTTGAACATGTTATTGGGATTAAAGGAACTGCATTAGGCTGGTTTAAGTCATATTTATCTGATAGATTTCAGTTTGTTCTTGTAAATGAAGAATCTTCCTCACACACCAGAGTAAGTCATTGAGTTCCTCAGGGTTCTGTGCTTGGACCGATTCTTTTCACTTCATACATGCTTCCATTAGGTAACATTATTAGACAGCATGGCATAAATTTCCATTGCTATGCTGACGATACCCAGTTGTACTTATCTGTAAAACCAGATGAACCCAATAGGTTGGTCAGATTACAAGCATGTCATAAAGACATAAAGACCTGGATGACTCAGAACTGTCTGCTTCTAAATTCAGACAAAACTGAAGTCGTTATCTTTGGACCTGAGCGCTTCAGGGAGAAATTGTCTAGCTATATAGTTACTCTAAATGGTATTTCCTTGGCTTCTAGTTCTACAGTGAGGAACCTTGGAGTTATTTTTGACCAGAATTTATCATTTGACTCGCATATAAAACAGGTTTCTAGGACTGCCTTCTTTCATCTTCGTAATATTGTTAAAATCAGGAACATCTTGTCTCAGAGTGATGCAGAAAAAATAGTCCATGCATTTGTTACTTCAAGATTGGACTACTGTAATTCTTTATTATTGGGCTGTCCCACATATTCTCTGAAAAGCCTCCAGTTGATCAAAAATGCTGCAGCCAGAGTTCTGATGAGAACTAACAGGAGAGATCATATTTCTCCAGTTTTAGCTTCTCTTCATTGGCTCCCTGTTAAATTCAGAATAGAATTTAAGATTCTTCTCCTTGGATATAAAACTCTTAATGACCGAGCTCCATCATATCTTAAAGATCTCATTGTAAGATATTTTCCTAACAGAGCACTTCGTTCCCAAACTGCAGGTTTACTTGAGGTTCCCAGAGTTTCTAAAAGTAGAATAGGAGGCAGAGCCTTCAGTTATCAGGCCCCTCTCTTGTGGAACAAGCTGCCAGTAAATGTCCGGGAAGCAGACACCCTTTCCACTTTTAAGAACAGGCTTAAAACTTTCGTTTTTGATAAAGCTTATAGTTAGGGATGGCTAAGGTGATCCAGAAACATCCCATAGTTAAGCTGCTATAGGCCTAGACTGATGGGGGGCCTCATCTGTCTCAACTTTCCTCACTTTACTCTCTTTATGTATGTGTGACATTATTGTGGTCACTAACTCGTGTTTCCCTGTTCCAACAGGTATCCTTTGAATGGTGTTACAGTGCCGCCAACCCCCCCTCCCCTTTCTTTCTGTCTTCTCAAACCCCAGCTGGTCGAGGCAGATGGCCACCCTTCAATTCAATTCAATTCAATTCAATTCATTTTTATTTATATAGCGCCAAATACAACAAATGTCATCTCAAGGCACTTCGATAGTAAGTCCAATTCAAGCCAAATGGAATTCAATTAATTAATAATAATCATAATTCATAAAATAATCCAATTCGTTCATATAGAGCCAATTCAAAAACAATTTCCTAGCTAAGAAAACCAACAGATTGCACTGAAAACTTTTTGTTTTTCGGTCCATTCTCCCGGCCTGAGCGTGCCTGAGGCGACTGTGGAGAGAAACGACTCCCTTTTAACAGGAAGAAACCTCTGGCAGAACCAGACTCAGGAAGGGTGGCCATCCGCCTCGACCAGCTGGGGTTTGAGAAGACAGAAAGGGGGGGAGGGGGGAGGGCCGCGGCGGCGGCACTGTAACACCATTCAAAGGATATCTGTTGGAACAGGGAAACACGAGTTAATGACCACAATAATATCACATATACATAAAGAGAGTAAAGTGAGGAAAGGTGTGACAGATGAGGCCCCCCAGCAGTCTAGGCCTATAGCAGCTTAACTATGGGATGTTTTAGGATTACCTGACCCATCCCTATTCAAGGTAAACACAAGAAACTTGTGCTAACGAAAAAATAAATAATAAAATAAAGGACCAGACTCAGTGAGTAATTCCCTACACTCCCTATATAGATCTGCTCCTCACACCGCAACAACCATCTTTTTACAGCCACAAGCTACCTCAGCCTCTCACCAACTGCACACCAGTCACAGCGGGGTGGGGATGCAAACCCTGGTTTGGGTAGGGGGAGAAATAAAAGAGGTAAGATAAGCGGGAATGGGATTCAAACCCTGGTTCGGGTAGGGGGTAATGAAAGTATAGAGGGTGCCAGAGGTGGAGGCAGGACAAGACACACTAGCAGACACACTATCAGATTCAACAGACCTAACTATAAGCTTTATAAAAAAGGAAAGTTTTAAGCCTGGTCTTAAAAGTGGAAAGGGTGTCTGCTTCCCGGACATTTACTGGCAGCTTATTCCACAATAGAGGGGCCTGATAACTGAAGGCTCTGCCTCCTATTCTACTTTTAGAAACTCTGGGAACCTCAAGTAAACCTGCAGTTTGGGAACGAAGTGCTCTGTTAGGAAAATATCTTACAATGAGATCTTTAAGATATGATGGAGCTCGGTCATTAAGAGCTTTATATGTAAGGAGAAGAATCTTAAATTCTATTCTGAATTTAACAGGGAGCCAATGAAGAGAAGCTAAAACTGGAGAAATATGATCTCTCCTGTTAGTTCTCATCAAAACTCTGGCTGCAGCATTTTGGATCAACTGAAACCTTCCTGAGACCTTCCTGAGTCTGGTTCTGCCAGAGGTTTCTTCCTGTTAAAAGGGAGTCGTTTCTCTCCACAGTCGCCTCAGGCACGCTCAGGACGGGAGATTGGACCGAAAAAGAAAAAGTTTCAGTGCAATCTGTTGGTTTCCTTAGCTAGGAAATTGTTTTTGAATTGGCTCTATATGAACGAATTGGATTATTTTATGAATAATTATGATTACAATTAATTGAATTCCAATTGGCTTGAATTGGACTTTATTATCTAAGTGCCTTGAGATGACATTTGTTGTATTTGGCGCTATATAAATAAAAAAATTAAAAAATTATTTGAATTGAATTAAACGACTACTTTCTCTCCTGAAAATGTTTCAAATGTTGCTAAAGTTTACAGAGTTTAGAGCTTAAGAGAAATCAGCTTCAGGCCGGCTGATTTCGGCTCGGGCAGGAGCGAAATGCATTGTGGGAAAACGATCTGCATACTGTCTGATCGATGAGTATGCAAGTATGTAGTATGTAGTATGCGGTTTCGAACACAGCCTTTCTCTCTCGGTCGCCATCGTTCACTGTGAGGAGTGGAACGGACTCGGGAGGTGAACAATCAATCAACGACTTTCACCATAGACGTTGCGAGATTGGGTCGTCTAACGTAGCGCCGCCTACTGATCGGGAGGTGAACTGCCTTGGGTATCCAAGGCATCCTGACAGAGAACAGCGAAAGGTTTTCATAGCCTCTGCGTGACCACGGAGTCGGATTGGCCGACAGCTACGGAGAAGCATACCGAGGCCTTTACTGTTGGAAATGTGTTAAATGTACCTGAAGTCTCTCGGTAGACCATCTTCGGTGTTTGAGGCAGCATTGAGTGAACTGCACTTTCCTGCTAAAACAAACGATGGGCAGGAGTGACCTATTTACCCCTCCGTTCTTTCGCTCTTCTCAGGGCACAGTGAGCTCCACCAGGATCATTTGGTTGGTGACGTCTGAGAAGATGATCAGGTAGAGGTCTCAGGGCCGTTTGCTCAGGGAACCTGTAACTGTTTTCCACTCTCAGTTTCCAGACCGCTGCAGGGGAAAGGAGGCCGGCTGGAGCTGTTCGTACTGAGGTGATTAACTGTGGGATCACATAAGGGTCAGAAAGATTTTGCACATGTACAATGATGTGTAACAAAGTTTTTTGTGTATGTGTAAAACTAAATCCGACGGATACACAAATTGACGCCTGCGAATAGCCAATCAACCCGATGCCCACATATGAAATGACAGGTGTCATGGAAAAAGTTGATTGCCTCCTTGGAAATAAGTTTGACACGCGGAGGGTCAGGAAGGCCACAGCTGGCTCACCTGAGCATTGTGGGTGTTACAGAGGAGGCGATGTCAGATAAGACCTACAGAGCACCTCCGATGATGCGATGCTGACTTTCCCTCCAGATACATTCAGAACCAGCAACACTGGAAAAGTGCTTTATGAGCACCGTCTGCATCTCCGATTGGAGGAAGATGGGTTTGAATGAAAAGGAATCCAGAATAATTAGTGATGACAGGATGTTTCAATCATGAATTGCATCAAACTAAAGACAAACTAGATCCACGAATGCTTTGACTCGAACTAACAAATTCAAACTCAGTCCACTTGGTGGCAGTAATCCCCCTTTTAAGGGATAGTTCGCCTCTTTTGACATGAAGCTGTATGACATCCAATATTAGCAATATCATTTATGAACATTTTCTTACCACCTGCTGCGTCCTGTGAGCAGAGTTCCAGCCTCCTTTTTGGCGTTGATGAAGGTAGTCCGGCTAGTTGGCTGGGGCTTAAGAAATAAAGCGTTTTGCTTCTCAACACAATGGCCCTCATTTATCAAGCCGTCGTAGAAAGCATCGTAGATATGAGCGGAGAACTCGTTGTACGCAGAGGCTCAAGTGAGATTTACAGAACATGCGTACCACACCAATCCCATCGTAAGACCGAGCGGCTGTTGATAAATCCGGTGGCTGAAATCCATCGTAATGATCCTAACCACGCCTTCTACAAAAGGGGGCTGAGAGGCCGCACCTCTAGAATTTGCGACATGGATAGACGAAAGGCGGCAAAGAAACGCTGCCAACAGCGTTGACAGCTGGGACGGCTGTCAACGCTGTTGGCGATGTAAATCGCAGACCGGACGAGGTATGTATTTTCCCCTACTGTGATGGTCAATAAAATGTGATAAACTCCAGATTAAATTAAATCTAAAATTGAGCGATGTTTTACTTTTTCTCCAGTAAGATCAGGAAGAAGTGGTCCGATATGAAAAAGAAGGTCGCTGCTCTCCGACGCAGCATGTCACAAACGGGGGGGGGGGGGAATCCAGGTTTGGATTTGAGTGCCTTGGAGGAGAGGGTGGCTGGCGTGATCGGAGCTACGTCCTCATCGGGCGTGCCAGGGAAACTTGACACTGATGCGCCCATGCTACAGCTCGAGAATGGTAAGAATGACTGCACACCCAAGACGTTTAAATAAAACAGTTGCTTTAATTTTCAACACAAATGAGGTTCCTAATCAAACTAATATTTTTCATTCACAGATGAATCCGAAGTGGCATCCGGGCAACCTGACCCGCGCAACGAATACGCGGCCCGTCAACATCCGAAGCGTCTGCCTCTGCCTCTGCCCCCGGGTCTGCAGCGTCACACCGGCCAGCCGTGTTGACCACAGAGGTCCTAGAAAGACAAACAGAGATCGTGAAGTGGATGATGGCTTTAACACACACCATGCAATCTATCGACAGTACATTGAAAGACATAAATGAAACACTGAAGTCACAGAATAAATGCTGAAAGAAATCGTTGTTCTCCTTTCTTTTTTCCTTGAATAACAGAATGCTTACCGAAAGTCAGAATCGCTGAATAAGTTCCTCTCTCCTCCTGAGCGCTCTTGGCTGTGCAGGCTGGTGGAAGGGATCTCTGGGTACGGGGTCCTCTGGATGTACATCTGGAAATGGCACTCCATTTTTTTGGGCAATGTTATGGAGATCCCCGCATGCAATAATAATATTGCATACCTTTTCGGGCGTATAGGGTTCCCCCCGCAGCCGAGAGACAGATCCAGCTTTAGGAGCCCTATACACCTCTCCACAGTGGCACGCGTGCGCGAATGCGCAGTGTTAAAGCGCCTCTCCTGTTCGGTGTGAGGGTGCACGGTTGAATAATGAGCCATCACTCTTCCAATTACGGAGTTGTACTTGTTTAATTTATTTAATTTGCGTTTATGTTTATATTTATGTTGAAGTCAAATAAAACATGGGCCTTCTTTAAAGTGATAAGTCTGTAATTTTAACCAAGGGATTTGTTGCGACTCCTGAGCACGCACTAGTGACGCTGCTGTATTGCAGTCACCGCAAGTCAAAATGGAAAAGTGCGTACACGGCCTCAGACCTGTCGTGGCGATTTCATCTTTCCTGAGCTCACGATGGATTTGATAAATGCCAACCTTTGCGCAGAAAAGAACGTACACACGACCTACGCACGTTTTTCGTCTTACGCAAGTTTGATAAATGAGGGCCAATATGCGTTCAAAAGAGTAATACATTTGCATCACAAAATCGTTTGCCAGGAAAAAGTCAGACCTCACAATCGCTTGGTGCTATTTTCTGCAGCAAGGTGAGGAGATCTGCTGTTCCAAACCCAACCTTTGGTCATGAGCTGGGGGTAGAGGCTGAAACAGAGCATCCACAAAGGGTGAAGGAGTTGCTCCTCTGCATATAAATGAACGGTTCGAGGCGGTTTGGGCATCGGGTCAGGATGCCTTCAGGACGCCTCCCCGGGGCAGACTTCATGTCCCACCAGGAGAACACCTGGGAGCAGATCTGGGGCTCAAACACATCGCTGCTGTAAGCGAGCTTGTTGATGTCTGACAGATTAAACAGATTCAAAAACAAGCTCACCTTTGGGAAGTAAAAAACACAAAGAGGAGGGACAGACTGTTTTCTAACCTTTATATTCAGTGGTGGGAGATGACACACCTGCAGTCATTTAGGATTAAACATATGGAGGTGTCTTAATAACCAAACCACAACTCAGTTTTCATGACAAAAGTAAGATAAAATCAGCTGGTGCAGTCTCTCTGCAGTTTACTCTGAACCTTGATGCGTTCCTCTCGGGGTTTATTTCTGACTCTAGATGTCCTTGTAATGTTTCAGAAAGGCACCGAGGAAAGCCCAGTGTGCCACTCCTGTCTGTCAGTTCCACAGATGTCCACCGGGTGTCGCTGTGACACAGCGTCAGAGGGCGGCTGCACGGCAGCCATGAGCATGAAAATGAACGTTAACACACTGATGTGCAGACATCCCAAGTCTCCCGGAAGGTCCGGGAGTCTCCCTGATATTGATAGTTAATCACGGATGCCCGCGAGTCGGATAAAATATCCCGGATTTTAGACTATTCGAGGGAGTTTTTTTTTTTTTTTTTTTTTCAATGTGTAAAGCATCACACAAAAATTCACACTGTAAAGATAAGTGGGAGCTGAAAACCCTCCACCTGCTGCTGTCTGTATCTCCTCTATTAGCATTCAGAAGTATTCAGTAAAGGGAAAATGTGTTTTACCTGGATCCACCTCCTCACCTGAATACTCAGGAACCTGTTCACCAGCAGCCTGTTCACCAGCAGCCTGTTCACCAGCAGCCTGTTCACCTGCAGCCTGTTCACCAGAAGCCTGTTCACCTGCAGCCTGTTCAGCAGCAGCCTGTTCACCAGCAGCCTGTTCACCAGCAGCCTGTTCACCAGCAGCCTGTTCACCAGCAGCCTTTTCACCTGCAGCCTGTTCACCAGCAGCCTGTTCAACTGCAGTCTGTTCACCTGCAGCCTGTTCACCAGCAGCCTGTTCACCAGCAGCTTGTTCACCAGCAGCCTGTTCACCAGCAGCCTGTTCACCTGCAGCCTGTTCACCAGCAGCCTGTTCACCAGCAGCCTTTTCACCAGCAGTCTGTTCACCAGCAGCCTGTTGACCAGCAGCCTGTTGAGCAGCAGTCTGTTCACCTGCAGCCTGTTCACCTGCAGCCTGTTCACCTGCAGCCTGTTCACCAGCTGCCTGTTCTCCAGCAGCCTGTTCACCTGCAGCCTGTTCACCTGCAGCCTGTTCACCTGCAGTCTGTTCACCTGCAGCCTCTTCACCAGCAGCCTGTTCACCAGCAGTCTGTTCACCAGCAGCCTGTTCACCAGCAGCCTGTTCACCAGCAGCCTTTTCACCTGCAGCCTGTTCACCAGCAGCCTGTTCACCAGCAGTCTGTTCACCAGCAGCCTGTTCACCAGCAGCCTGTTCACCAACAGCCTGTTAACCAGCAGCCTGTTCACCAGCAGCCTGTTCACCAGCAGACTGTTCACCTGCAGCCTGTTCACCAGCTGCTTGTTCACCTGCAGCCTGTTCACCTGCAGCCTGTTCACCAGCAGTCTGTTCACCTGCAGCCTGTTCACCAGCAGCCTGTTCACCAGCAGCCTTTTCATCAGCAGCCTGTTCACCAGCAGCCTGTTCACCTGCAGCCTATTCACCTGATGTCTGTTTCAACAGCAGCCTGTTCACCAGCAGCCTGTTCACCTGCAGCCTGTTCACCTGATGTCTGTTTCAACAGCAGCCTGTTCACCAGCAGCCTGTTCACCAGCAGCCTGTTCACCTGCAGCCTGTTCACCAGCAGTCTGTTCACCAGCAGCCTGTTTGCCAGTAGCCTGTTCACCTGCAGCCTGTTCACCAGCAGTCTGTTCACCTGCAGTCGGTTCACCTGCAGTCGGTTCACCTGCAGTCGGTTCACCAGCAGCCTGTTCACCAGCAGCCTGTTCACCTGCAGCCTGTTCAGCAGTAGTCTTTTTACCAGCAGTCTGTTCACCAGCAGTCTGTTCACCAGCAGCCTGTTCACCTGCAGCCTGTTCAGCAGTAGTCTTTTTACCAGCAGTCGGTTCACCAGCAGCCTGTTCACCAGCAGCCTGTTCACCTGCAGCCTGTTCAGCAGTAGTCTTTTCACCAGCAGCCTGTTCACCAACAGCCTGTTAACCAGCAGCCTGTTCACCAGCAGCCTGTTCACCAGCAGACTGTTCACCTGCAGCCTGTTCACCAGCTGCTTGTTCACCAGCAGCCTGTTCACCTGCAGCCTGTTCACCAGCAGTCTGTTCACCTGCAGCCTGTTCACCAGCAGCCTGTTCACCAGCAGCCTTTTCATCAGCAGCCTGTTCACCAGCAGCCTGTTCACCTGCAGCCTGTTCACCTGATGTCTGTTTCAACAGCAGCCTGTTCACCAGCAGCCTGTTCACCTGCAGCCTGTTCACCTGATGTCTGTTTCAACAGCAGCCTGTTCACCAGCAGCCTGTTCACCAGCAGCCTGTTCACCTGCAGCCTGTTCAGCAGCAGTCTGTTCACCAGCAGCCTGTTCACCTGCAGCCTGTTCACTAGCAGCCTGTTCACCAGCAGCTTGTTCACCTGCAGCCTTTTCACCAGCAGCCTTTTCACCAGCAGCCTTTTCACCAGCAGCCTGTTCACCAGCAGCCTGTTCACCAGCAGCCTGTTCACCTGATGTCTGTTCACCAGCAGCCTGTTCACCAGCAGCCTGTTCACCTGCAGCCTGTTCAGCAGCAGTCTGTTCACCAGCAGCCTGTTCACCTGCAGCCTGTTCACCAGCAGCCTGTTCACCAGCAGCTTGTTCACCTGCAGCCTTTTCACCAGCAGCCTTTTCACCAGCAGCCTGTTCACCAGCAGCCTGTTCAGCAGCAGTCTGTTCACCTGATGTCTGTTCACCAGCAGTCGGTTCACCAGCAGCCTGTTCACCAGCAGCCTGTTCAGCAGCAGCCTGTTCAGCAGCAGTCTGTTCACCAGCAACCTGTTCACCTGCAGCCTGTTCACCTTCAGCCTGTTCACCAGCAGCCTGTTCATCAGCAGCCTGTTCACCAGCAGCCTTTTCACCAGCAGCCTGTTCACCAGCAGCTTGTTCGCCTGCAGCCTTTTCACCAGCAGCCTTTTCACCAGCATGTCTGTTCACCAGCAGCCTGTTCACCAGCAGTCTGTTCACCAGCAGCCTGTTCACCTGCAGCCTGTTCACCAGCAGCCTGTTCACCAGCAGCTTGTTCACCTGCAGCCTTTTCACCAGCAGCCTTTTCACCAGCAGCCTTTTCACCAGCAGCCTGTTCACAAGTAGCCTGTTCAACTGATTTCTGTTCACCAGCAGCCTGTTCACCCGAAGCCTGTTCAGCAGCAGTCTCTTCACCAGCAGCCTGTTCACCTGCAGCCTGTTCACCAGCAGCTTGTTCACCTGCAGCCTTTTCACCAGCAGCCTTTTCACCAGCAGTCTGTTCACCAGCAGCCTGTTCACCAGCAGCCTGTTCACCAGCAGCCTGTTCAGCAGCAGTCTGTTCACCTGTCTGTTCACCAGCAGTGTGTTCACCAGCAGCCTGTTCACCTGCAGCCTGTTCACAAGCAGCCTGTTCACCAGCAGCCTGTTCACCTGCAGCTTGTTCACCTGCAGCCTGTTCAGCAGTAGCCTGTTCACCAGCATTCTCTTCACCAGCAGCCTGTTCAGCAACAGCCTGTTCACCTGCAGCCTGTTCACCTGCAGTGTGTTCACCAGCAGTCGGTTCACCTGCAGTCGGTTCACCAGCAGCCTGTTCACCTGCAGTCTTTTCACCTGCAGTCGGTTCACCAGCAGCCTGTTCACCTGCAGTCTGTTCACCTGCAGTCGGTTCACCTGCAGTCGGTTCACCAGCAGCCTGTTCACCTGCAGTCTGTTCACCAGCAGTCTGTTCACCAGCAGCCTGTTCACCAGCAGCCTGTTCACCAGCAGCCTGTTCACCAGCAGCCTGTTCACCAGCAGCCTTTTCATCAGCAGCCTATTCACCAGCAGCCTGTTCACCAGCAGACTGTTCACCTGCAGCCTGTTCACCAGCTGCTTGTTCACCAGCAGTCTGTTCACCAGCAGCCTGTTCAGCAGCAGCCTGTTCACCTGCAGCCTGTTCACCAGCAGTCTGTTCACCAGCAGCCTGTTCACCTGCAGCCTGTTCACCAGCAGCTTGTTCACCTGCAGCCTTTTCACCAGCAGCCTTTTCACCAGCAGTCTGTTCACCAGCAGCCTGTTCACCAGCAGCCTGTTCACCAGCAGCCTGTTCAGCAGCAGTCTGTTCACCTGTCTGTTCACCAGCAGTGTGTTCACCAGCAGCCTGTTCACCTGCAGCCTGTTCACAAGCAGCCTGTTCACCAGCAGCCTGTTCACCTGCAGCTTGTTCACCTGCAGCCTGTTCAGCAGTAGCCTGTTCACCAGCATTCTCTTCACCAGCAGCCTGTTCAGCAACAGCCTGTTCACCTGCAGCCTGTTCACCTGCAGTGTGTTCACCAGCAGTCGGTTCACCTGCAGTCGGTTCACCAGCAGCCTGTTCACCTGCAGTCTTTTCACCTGCAGTCGGTTCACCAGCAGCCTGTTCACCTGCAGTCTGTTCACCTGCAGTCGGTTCACCTGCAGTCGGTTCACCAGCAGCCTGTTCACCTGCAGTCTGTTCACCAGCAGTCTGTTCACCAGCAGCCTGTTCACCAGCAGCCTGTTCACCAGCAGCCTGTTCACCAGCAGCCTGTTCACCAGCAGCCTTTTCATCAGCAGCCTATTCACCAGCAGCCTGTTCACCAGCAGACTGTTCACCTGCAGCCTGTTCACCAGCTGCTTGTTCACCAGCAGTCTGTTCACCAGCAGCCTGTTCAGCAGCAGCCTGTTCACCTGCAGCCTGTTCACCAGCAGTCTGTTCACCAGCAGCCTGTTCACCTGCAGCCTGTTCACCAGCAGCCTGTTCACCAGCAGCCTGTTCACCAGCAGCCTGTTCACCTGCAGCCTGTTCACCTGATGTCTGTTCACCAGCAGCCTGTTCACCTGCAGCCTGTTCACCAGCAGCCTGTTCACCTGCAGCCTGTTCACCAGCAGCTTGTTCACCTGCAGCCTTTTCACCAGCAGCCTTTTCACCAGCAGCCTGTTCACCAGCAGCCTGTTCACCAGCAGCCTGTTCACCTGATGTCTGTTCACCAGCAGCTTGTTCACCTGCAGCCTTTTCACCAGCAGCCTTTTCACCAGCAGCTTGTTTACCATTAGCCTGTTCACCTGCAGCCTGTTCACCTGCAGTCTGTTCACCTGCAGCCGGTTCACCTGCAGTCGGTTCACCAGCAGCCTGTTCACCAGCAGCCTGTTCACCTGCAGCCTGTTCAGCAGCAGTCTGTTCACCAGCAGCCTGTTCACCTGCAGCCTGTTCACCAGCAGCCTGTTCACCAGCAGTCTGTTCACCAGCAGCCTGTTCACCAGTAGCCTGTTCACCTGCAGCTTGTTCACCAGCAGCTTGTTTACCAGCAGCCTGTTCACCTGCACCCTGTTCACCTGCAGTCTGTTCACCTGCAGTCGGTTCACCTGCAGCCTGTTCACCAGCAGCCTGTTCACCAGCAGCCTGTTCACCTGCAGCCTGTTCACCAGCAGCCTGTTCACCTGCAGCCTGTTCACCAGCAGCCTGTTCACCAGCAGTCGGTTCACCTGCAGTCGGTTCTCCAGCAGCCTGTTCACCTGCAGTCTGTTCACCTGCAGTCGTTTCACCTGCAGTCGGTTCACCAGCAGCCTGTTCACCTGCAGTCTTTTCACCTGCAGTCGGTTCACCAGCAGCCTGTTCACCTGCAGCCTGTTCACCAGCAGCCTGTTCACCAGCAGACTGTTCACCTGATGTCTGTTCGCCAGCAGCCTGTTCACCAGCAGCCTGTTCACTAGCAGCCTGTTCACCTGCAGCCTGTTCAGCAGTAGTCTGTTCACCAGCAGTCTGTTCACCAGCAGCCTGTTCACCAGCAGTCTGTTCACCAGCAGCCTGTTCACCAGCAGCCTGTTCACCAGCAGCCTTTTCATCAGCAGCCTATTCACCAGCAGCCTGTTCACCAGCAGACTGTTCAGCAGCAGCCTGTTCACCTGCAGCCTGTTCAGCAGCAGTCTGTTCACCAGCAGCCTGTTCACCTGAAGCCTGTTCACCAGCAGCCTGTTCACCAGCAGCCTGTTCACCAGCAGACTGTTCACCTGATGTCTGTTCACCAGCAGCCTGTTCACCTGCAGCCTGTTCACCAGCAGCCTGTTCACCTGCAGCCTGTTCAGCAGCAGTCTGTTCACCTGCTGCCTGTTCACCAGCAGCTTGTTCACCTGCAGCCTTTTCACCAGCAGCCTTTTCACCAGCAGCTTGTTTACCATTAGCCTGTTCACCTGCAGCCTGTTCACCTGCAGTCTGTTCACCTGCAGTCGGTTCACCTGCAGTCGGTTCACCAGCAGCCTGTTCACCAACAGCCTGTTCACCTGCAGCCTGTTCAGCAGCAGTCTGTTCACCAGCAGCCTGTTCACCTGCAGCCTGTTCACCAGCAGCATGTTCACCAGCAGTCTGTTCACCAGCAGCCTGTTCACCAGCAGCCTGTTCACCTGCAGCTTGTTCACCAGCAGCTTGTTTACCAGCAGCCTGTTCACCTGCAGCCTGTTCACCAGCAGCCTGTTCACCAGCAGCCTGTTCACCTGCATCCTGTTCACCTGATGTCTGTTCACCAGCAGCCTGTTCACCTGCAGCCTGTTCACCAGCAGCCTGTTCACCTGCAGCCTGTTCACCAGCAGCTTGTTCACCTGCAGCCTTTTCACCAGCAGCCTTTTCACCAGCAGCCTGTTCACCAGCAGCCTGTTCACCAGCAGCCTGTTCACCTGATGTCTGTTCACCAGCAGCCTGTTCACCTGCAGCCTGTTCAGCAGCCGTCTGTTCACCTGCTGCCTGTTCACCAGCAGCCTGTTCACCAGCAGCTTGTTCACCTGCAGCCTTTTCACCAGCAGCCTTTTCACCAGCAGCTTGTTTACCATTAGCCTGTTCACCTGTAGCCTGTTCACCTGCAGTCTGTTCACCTGCAGTCGGTTCACCTGCAGTCGGTTCACCTGCAGTCGGTTCACCAGCAGCCTGTTCACCAGCAGCCTGTTCACCTGCAGCCTGTTCAGCAGCAGTCTGTTCACCAGCAGCCTGTTCACCTACAGCCTGTTCACCAGCAGCCTGTTCACCAGCAGTCTGTTCACCAGCAGCCTGTTTACCAGCAGCCTGTTCACCTGCAGCTTGTTCACCAGCAGCTTGTTTACCAGCAGCCTGTTCACCTGCAGCCTGTTCACCTGCAGTCTGTTCACCTGCAGTCGGTTCACCTGCAGTCGGTTCACCAGCAGCCTGTTCACCAGCAGCCTGTTCACCTGCAGCCTGTTCACCAGCAGCCTGTTCACCAGCAGCCTGTTCACCAGCAGCCTGTTCACCAGCAGTCTGTTCACCTGCAGCCTGTTCAGCAGTAGTCTGTTCACCAGCAGTCTGTTCACCAGCAGCCTGTTCACCAGCAGCCTGTTCACCAGCAGCCTTTTCATCAGCAGCCTATTCACCAGCAGCCTGTTCACCAACAGACTGTTCACCTGCAGCCTGTTCACCAGCTGCTTGTTCACCGGCAGTCTGTTCACCGGCAGCCTGTTCAGCAGCAGCCTGTTCACCTGCAGCTTGTTCAGCAGAGTCTGTTCACCAGCAGCCTGTTCACCTGCAGCCTGTTCACCAGCAGCCTGTTTACCAGCAGCCTGTTCACCAGCAGCCTGTTCACCAGCAGCCTGTTCACCAGCAGCCTGTTCACCAGCAGCCTGTTCACCTGCAGCCTGTTCACCTGATGTCTGTTCACCAGCAGCCTGTTCACCTGCAGCCTGTTCACCAGCAGCCTGTTTACCAGCAGTCTGTTCACCAGCAGCCTGTTCAACTGCAGCCTGTTCACCTGATGTCTGTTCACCAGCAGCCTGTTCACCTGCAGCCTGTTCACCAGCAGCCTGTTCACCTGCAGCCTGTTCACCAGCAGCTTGTTCACCTGCAGCCTTTTCACCAGCAGCCTTTTCACCAGCAGCCTGTTCACCAGCAGCCTGTTCACCTGATGTCTGTTCACCAGCAGCTTGTTCACCTGCAGCCTTTTCACCAGCAGCCTTTTCACCAGCAGCTTGTTTACCATTAGCCTGTTCACCTGCAGCCTGTTCACCTGCAGTCTGTTCACCTGCAGTCGGTTCACCTGCAGTCGGTTCACCAGCAGCCTGTTCACCAGCAGCCTGTTCACCTGCAGCCTGTTCAGCAGCAGTCTGTTCACCAGCAGCCTGTTCACCTGCAGCCTGTTCACCAGCAGCCTGTTCACCAGCAGTCTGTTCACCAGCAGCCTGTTCACCAGTAGCCTGTTCACCTGCAGCTTGTTCACCAGCAGCTTGTTTACCAGCAGCCTGTTCACCTGCACCCTGTTCACCTGCAGTCTGTTCACCTGCAGTCGGTTCACCTGCAGCCTGTTCACCAGCAGCCTGTTCACCAGCAGCCTGTTCACCTGCAGCCTGTTCACCAGCAGCCTGTTCACCTGCAGCCTGTTCACCAGCAGCCTGTTCACCAGCAGTCGGTTCACCTGCAGTCGGTTCTCCAGCAGCCTGTTCACCTGCAGTCTGTTCACCTGCAGTCGTTTCACCTGCAGTCGGTTCACCAGCAGCCTGTTCACCTGCAGTCTTTTCACCTGCAGTCGGTTCACCAGCAGCCTGTTCACCTGCAGCCTGTTCACCAGCAGCCTGTTCACCAGCAGACTGTTCACCTGATGTCTGTTCGCCAGCAGCCTGTTCACCAGCAGCCTGTTCACTAGCAGCCTGTTCACCTGCAGCCTGTTCAGCAGTAGTCTGTTCACCAGCAGTCTGTTCACCAGCAGCCTGTTCACCAGCAGTCTGTTCACCAGCAGCCTGTTCACCAGCAGCCTGTTCACCAGCAGCCTTTTCATCAGCAGCCTATTCACCAGCAGCCTGTTCACCAGCAGACTGTTCAGCAGCAGCCTGTTCACCTGCAGCCTGTTCAGCAGCAGTCTGTTCACCAGCAGCCTGTTCACCTGAAGCCTGTTCACCAGCAGCCTGTTCACCAGCAGCCTGTTCACCAGCAGACTGTTCACCTGATGTCTGTTCACCAGCAGCCTGTTCACCTGCAGCCTGTTCACCAGCAGCCTGTTCACCTGCAGCCTGTTCAGCAGCAGTCTGTTCACCTGCTGCCTGTTCACCAGCAGCTTGTTCACCTGCAGCCTTTTCACCAGCAGCCTTTTCACCAGCAGCTTGTTTACCATTAGCCTGTTCACCTGCAGACTGTTCACCTGCAGTCTGTTCACCTGCAGTCGGTTCACCTGCAGTCGGTTCACCAGCAGCCTGTTCACCAACAGCCTGTTCACCTGCAGCCTGTTCAGCAGCAGTCTGTTCACCAGCAGCCTGTTCACCAACAGCCTGTTCACCTGCAGCTTGTTCACCAGCAGCTTGTTTACCAGCAGCCTGTTCACCTGCAGCCTGTTCACCAGCAGCCTGTTCACCAGCAGCCTGTTCACCTGCAGCCTGTTCACCTGATGTCTGTTCACCAGCAGCCTGTTCACCTGCAGCCTGTTCACCAGCAGCCTGTTCACCTGCAGCCTGTTCACCAGCAGCTTGTTCACCTGCAGCCTTTTCACCAGCAGCCTTTTCACCAGCAGCCTGTTCACCAGCAGCCTGTTCACCAGCAGCCTGTTCACCTGATGTCTGTTCACCAGCAGCCTGTTCACCTGCAGCCTGTTCAGCAGCAGTCTGTTCACCTGCTGCCTGTTCACCAGCAGCCTGTTCACCAGCAGCTTGTTCACCTGCAGCCTTTTCACCAGCAGCTTGTTTACCATTAGCCTGTTCACCTGCAGCCTGTTCACCTGCAGTCTGTTCACCTGCAGTCGGTTCACCTGCAGTCGGTTCACCAGCAGCCTGTTCACCAGCAGCCTGTTCACCTGCAGCCTGTTCAGCAGCAGTCTGTTCACCAGCAGCCTGTTCACCTACAGCCTGTTCACCAGCAGCCTGTTCACCAGCAGCCTGTTCACCAGCAGCCTGTTTACCAGCAGCCTGTTCACCTGATGTCTGTTCACCAGCAGCCTGCTCACCAGCAGCCTGTTCACCTGCAGCCTGTTCAGCAGCAGCTTGTTCACCAGCACCCTGTTCACCTGCAGCCTGTTCACCAGAAGCCTGTTCACATGCAGCTTGTTCACCTGAAGCCTTTTCACCAGCAGCCTTTTCACCAGCAGTCTGTTCACCAGCAGTCTGTTCACCAGCAGCCTGTTCAGCAGCAGTCTGTTCACCTGATGTCTGTTCACCAGCAGTGTGTTCACCAGCAGCCTGTTCACCTGCAGCTTGTTCACCAGCAGCCTGTTTACCAGCAGCCTGTTCACCAGCACTCTGTTCACCTGCAGCCTGTTCACCAGCAGCCTGTTCACCAGCAGCCTGTTCACCAGCAGTCTGTTCACCAGCAGCCTGTTCACCAGCAGCCTGTTCACCAGCAGCCTGTTCACCTGCAACCTGTTCACCTGCAGCCTGTTCACCTGCAGCCTGTTCACCTGCAGTCTGTTCACCTGCAGCCTGTTCAGCAGCAGCCTGTTCACCAGCAGTCTGTTCACCAGCAGCCTGTTCACCAGCAGCCTGTTCACCTGCAGCCAGTTCACCTGCAGTCTGTTCACCTGCAGTCGGTTCACCTGCAGTCGGTTCACCAGCAGCCTGTTCACCAGCAGCCTGTTCACCTGCAGCCTGTTCAGCAGCAGTCTGTTCACCAGCAGCCTGTTCACCTGCAGCCTGTTCACCAGCAGCCTGTTCAACAGCAGCTTGTTCGCCTGCAGCCTTTTCACCAGCAGCCTTTTCACCAGCAGTCTGTTCACCAGCAGCCTGTTCCCCAGCAGTCTGTTCACCAGCAGCCTGTTCCCCAGCAGTCTGTTCACCAGTAGCCTGTTCACCAGCAGCCTGTTCACCAGCAGCCTGTTCACCTGATTTCTGTTCACCAGCAGCCTGTTCACCAGGAGCCTGTTCACCTGCAGCCTCTTTGCCAGCAGTCTGTTCACCAGCAGCCTGTTCACCTGCAGCCTGTTCACCAGCAGCTTGTTCACCTGCAGCCTTTTCACCAGCAGCCTTTTCACCAGCAGTCTGTTCACCAGCAGCCTGTTCACCAGCAGCCTGTTCAGCAGCAGTCTTTTCACCTGATGTCTGTTCACCAGCAGTGTGTTCACCAGCAGCCTGTTCACCTGCAGCCTGTTCACCAGCAGCCTGTTCACCAGCAGCCTGTTCACCAGCAGCCTGTTCACCAGCAGCCTGTTCACCAGAAGTCTGTTCACCAGCAGCCTGTTCACTTGCAGCCTGTTCACCTGGAGCCTGTTCACCTGCAGCCTGTTCAGCATTAGCCTGTTCACCAGCATTCTGTTCACCAGCAGCCTGTTCAGCAGCAGCCTGTTCACCAGCAGTCTTTTCACCTGCAGTCGGTTCACCTGCAGTCGGTTCACCAGCAGCCTGTTCACCTGCAGCCTGCTCACTTGCAGCCTTTTCACCAGCAGCCTGTTCACCTGCAGTCTGTTCACCTGCAGCCTGTTCACCAGCAGCCTGTTCACGAGCAGCCTGTTCACCAGCAGTGTGTTCACCAGCAGCCTGTTCACCAGCAGACTGTTCACCTGCAGCCTGTTCAGCAGCAGCCTGTTCAGCAGCAGCCTGTTCACCTGCAGCCTGTTCACCAGCAGCCTGTTCACCAGCAGCCAGTTCAGCAGCAGCCTATTCACCAGAAGCCTGTTCACCAGCAGTCTGTTCACCTGCAGCCTGTTCACCAGCAGCCTGTTCACCTGATGTCTGTTCACCAGCAGCCTGTTCACCAGCAGCCTGTTCACCTGCAGCCTGTTCACCTGCAGTCTGTTCACCTGCAGTCGGTTCACCTGCAGTCGGTTCACCAGCAGCCTGTTCACCAGCAGCCTGTTCACCTGCTGCCTGTTCACCAGCAGCCTGTTCACCAGCAGTCTGTTCACCAGCAGCCTGTTCACCAGCAGCCTGTTCACCTGCAGCCTGTTCACCTGCAGTCTGTTCACCTGCAGTCTGTTCACCTGCAGTCTGTTCACCTGCAGCCTGTTCACCTGCAGCCTGTTCACCTGCAGCCTGTTCAGCAGCAGCCTGTTCACCTGCAGCCTTTTCACCTGCAGCCTGTTCACCTGCAGCCGGTTCACCTGCAGTCGGTTCACCAGCAGCCTGTTAACCTGCAGTCTCTTCACCTGCAGCCTGTTCAGCAGCAGTCTGTTCACCAGCAGCCTGTTCACCTGCAGCCTGTTCACCTGCAGCCTTTTCACCTGCAGCCTGTTCACCTGCAGCCGGTTCACCTGCAGTCGGTTCACCAGCAGCCTGTTAACCTGCAGTCTCTTCACCTGCAGCCTGTTCAGCAGCAGTCTGTTCACCAGCAGCCTGTTCACCTGCAGCCTGTTCACCAGCAGCAGGTTCACATGCAGCCTGTTCACCTGCAGCCTGTTCAGCAGCAGCCTGTTCACCAGCAGTCTGTTCACCAGCAGTCTGTTCACCAGCAGCCAGTTCAGCAGCAGCCTGTTCACCTGCAGCCTGTTCACCTGCAGTCGGTTCACCTGCAGTCAGTTCACCAGCAGCCTGTTCACCTGCAGTCTGTTCACCTGCAGTCTGTTCACCTGCAGCCTGTTCACCTGCAGCCTGTTCACCTGCAGCCTGTTCAGCAGCAGCCTGTTCACCTGCAGCCTTTTCACCTGCAGCCTGTTCACCTGCAGCCGGTTCACCTGCAGTCGGTTCACCAGCAGCCTGTTCACCTGCAGTCTCTTCACCTGCAGCCTGTTCAGCAGCAGTCTGTTCACCAGCAGCCTGTTCACCTGCAGCCTGTTCACCTGCAGCCTGTTCACCAGCAGCCTGTTCACCAGCAGCCTGTTCACCAGCAGCTTGTTCACCTGCAGCCTTTTCACCAGCAGCCTTTTCACCAGCAGCCTTTTCACCAGCAGCCTGTTCACCAGCAGCCTGTTCACCAGCAGCCTGTTCACCTGATGTCTGTTCACCAGCAGCCTGCTCACCAGCAGCCTGTTCACCTGCAGCCTGTTCAGCAGCAGCTTGTTCACCAGCACCCTGTTCACCTGCAGCCTGTTCACCAGAAGCCTGTTCACATGCAGCTTGTTCACCTGAAGCCTTTTCACCAGCAGCCTTTTCACCAGCAGTCTGTTCACCAGCAGCCTGTTCACCAGCAGCCTGTTCAGCAGCAGTCTGTTCACCTGATGTCTGTTCACCAGCAGTGTGTTCACCAGCAGCCTGTTCACCTGCAGCTTGTTCACCAGCAGCCTGTTTACCAGCAGCCTGTTCACCAGCACTCTGTTCACCTGCAGTCTGTTCACCAGCAGCCTGTTCACCAGCAGCCTGTTCACCAGCAGTCTGTTCACCAGCAGCCTGTTCACCAGCAGCCTGTTCACCAGCAGCCTGTTCACCTGCAACCTGTTCACCTGCAGCCTGTTCACCTGCAGCCTGTTCACCTGCAGTCTGTTCACCTGCAGCCTGTTCAGCAGCAGCCTGTTCACCAGCAGTCTGTTCACCAGCAGCCTGTTCACCAGCAGCCTGTTCACCTGCAGCCAGTTCACCTGCAGTCTGTTCACCTGCAGTCGGTTCACCTGCAGTCGGTTCACCAGCAGCCTGTTCACCAGCAGCCTGTTCACCTGCAGCCTGTTCAGCAGCAGTCTGTTCACCAGCAGCCTGTTCACCTGCAGCCTTTTCACCAGCAGCCTGTTCAACAGCAGCTTGTTCGCCTGCAGCCTTTTCACCAGCAGCCTTTTCACCAGCAGTCTGTTCACCAGCAGCCTGTTCCCCAGCAGTCTGTTCACCAGCAGCCTGTTCACCAGCAGCCTGTTCACCAGCAGCCTGTTCACCAGCAGCCTGTTCACCTGATTTCTGTTCACCAGCAGCCTGTTCACCAGGAGCCTGTTCACCTGCAGCCTCTTCAGCAGCAGTCTGTTCACCAGCAGCCTGTTCACCTGCAGCCTGTTCACCAGCAGCTTGTTCACCTGCAGCCTTTTCACCAGCAGCCTTTTCACCAGCAGTCTGTTCACCAGCAGCCTGTTCACCAGCAGCCTGTTCAGCAGCAGTCTTTTCACCTGATGTCTGTTCACCAGCAGTGTGTTCACCAGCAGCCTGTTCACCTGCAGCCTGTTCACCAGCAGCCTGTTCACCAGCAGCCTGTTCACCAGCAGCCTGTTCACCAGCAGCCTGTTCACCAGAAGTCTGTTCACCAGCAGCCTGTTCACTTGCAGCCTGTTCACCTGCAGCCTGTTCACCTGCAGCCTGTTCAGCATTAGCCTGTTCACCAGCATTCTGTTCACCAGCAGCCTGTTCAGCAGCAGCCTGTTCACCAGCAGTCTTTTCACCTGCAGTCGGTTCACCTGCAGTCGGTTCACCAGCAGCCTGTTCACCTGCAGCCTGCTCACTTGCAGCCTTTTCACCAGCAGCCTGTTCACCTGCAGTCTGTTCACGAGCAGCCTGTTCAGCAGCAGCCTGTTCACCAGCAGTGTGTTCACCAGCAGCCTGTTCACCAGCAGACTGTTCACCTGCAGCCTGTTCAGCAGCAGCCTGTTCAGCAGCAGCCTGTTCACCTGCAGCCTGTTCACCAGCAGCCTGTTCACCAGCAGCCAGTTCAGCAGCAGCCTATTCACCAGAAGCCTGTTCACCAGCAGTCTGTTCACCTGCAGCCTGTTCACCAGCAGCCTGTTCACCTGATGTCTGTTCACCAGCAGCCTGTTCACCAGCAGCCTGTTCACCTGCAGCCTGTTCACCTGCAGTCTGTTCACCTGCAGTCGGTTCACCTGCAGTCGGTTCACCAGCAGCCTGTTCACCAGCAGCCTGTTCACCTGCAGCCTGTTCACCAGCAGCCTGTTCACCAGCAGTCTGTTCACCAGCAGCCTGTTCACCTGCAGCCTGTTCACCAGCAGGCTGTTCACCAGCAGTCGGTTCACCTGCAGTCGGTTCACCAGCATCCTGTTCACCTGCAATCTGTTCACCTGCAGTCGGTTCACCTGCAGTCGGTTCACCAGCAGCCTGTTCACCTGCAGTCTGTTCACCTGCAGTCGGTTCACCAGCAGCCTGTTCACCAGCAGCCTGTTCACCAGCTGTCTGTTCACCAGCAGCCTGTTTGCCAGCATTCTGTTCACCTGCAGCCTGTTCACCTGCAGTCGGTTCACCTGCAGTCGGTTCACCTGCAGTCGGTTCACCAGCAGCCTGTTCACCAGCAGCCTGTTCACCTGCAGCCTGTTCAGCAGTAGTCTTTTCACCAGCAGTCTGTTCACCAGGAGCCTTTTCACCAGCAGCCTGTTCACCAACAGCCTGTTAACCAGCAGCCTGTTCACCAGCAGCCTGTTCACCAGCAGACTGTTCACCTGCAGCCTGTTCACCAGCTGCTTGTTCACCAGCAGCCTGTTCACCTGCAGCCTGTTCACCAGCAGTCTGTTCACCTGCAGCCTGTTCACCAGCAGCCTGTTCACCTGCAGCCTGTTCACCAGCAGCCTGTTCACCAGCAGTCGGTTCACCTGCAGTCGGTTCACCAGCAGCCTGTTCACCTGCAATCTGTTCACCTGCAGTCGGTTCACCTGCAGTCGGTTCACCAGCAGCCTGTTCACCTGCAGTCTGTTCACCTGCAGTCGGTTCACCAGCAGCCTGTTCACCTGCAGCCTGTTCACCAGCAGCCATTTCACCAGCAGACTGTTCACCTGATGTCTGTTCGCCAGCAGCCTGTTCACCTGCAGTCTGTTCACCTGCAGTCGGTTCACCAGCAGCCTGTTCACCTGCAGTCGGTTCACCAGCAGCCTGTTCACCTGCAGTCGGTTCACAAGCAGCCTGTTCACCAGCAGCCTTTTCACCAGCAGCCTGTTCACCAGCAGCCTGTTCACCAGCAGCCTGTTCACCTGATGTCTGTTCACCAGCAGCCTGTTCAACTGCAGCCTGTTCAGCAGCAGCCTATTCACCAGAAGTCTGTTCACCAGCAGCCTGTTCACTTGCAGCCTGTTCACCTGCAGCCTGTTCACCTGCAGCCTGTTCAGCATTAGCCTGTTCACCAGCATTCTGTTCACCAGCAGCCTGTTCAGCAGCAGCCTGTTCACCAGCAGTCTGTTCACCTGCAGTCGGTTCACCAGCAGCCTGTTCACCTGCAGCCTGTTCACCAGCAGCCATTTCACCAGCAGACTGTTCACCTGATGTCTGTTCGCCAGCAGCCTGTTCACCGGCAGCCTGTTCACTAGCAACTTGTTCACCTGCAGCCTGTTCAGCAGTAGTCTGTTCACCAGCAGTCTGTTCACCAGCAGCCTGTTCACCAGCAGCCTGTTCACCAGCAGCCTGTTCACCAGCAACCTGTTCACCAGCAGCCTTTTCATCTGCAGCCTATTCACCAGCAGCCTGTTCACCAGCAGACTGTTCACCTGCAGCCTGTTCACCAGCTGCTTGTTCACCAGCAGTCTGTTCACCAGCAGCCTGTTCAGCAGCAGCCTGTTCACCTGCAGCCTGTTCAGCAGCAGTCTGTTCACCAGCAGCCTGTTCACCTGCAGCCTGTTCACCAGCAGCCTGTTCACCAGCAGCCTGTTCACCTGCAGCCTGTTCACCTGATGTCTGTTCACCAGCAGCCTGTTCACCTGCAGCCTGTTCACCAGCAGCCTATTCACCTGCAGCCTGTTCACCAGCAGCTTGTTCACCTGCAGCCTTTTCACCAGCAGCCTTTTCACCAGCAGCCTGTTCACCAGCAGCCTGTTCACCAGCAGCCTGTTCACCTGATGTCTGTTCACCAGCAGCCTGTTCAACTGCAGCCTGTTCAGCAGCAGCCTATTCACCAGAAGTCTGTTCACCAGCAGCCTGTTCACTTGCAGCCTGTTCACCTGCAGCCTGTTCACCTGCAGCCTGTTCAGCATTAGCCTGTTCACCAGCATTCTGTTCACCAGCAGCCTGTTCAGCAGCAGCCTGTTCACCAGCAGTCTTTTCACCTGCAGTCGGTTCACCTGCAGTCGGTTCACCAGCAGCCTGTTCAGCAGCAGTCTGTTCACCTGATGTCTGTTTACCAGCAGTGTGTTCACCAGCAGCCTGTTCACCTGCAGCCTGTTCACAAGCAGCCTGTTCACCAGCAGCCTGTTCACCAGCAGTCTGTTCACCAGCAGCCTGTTCACCTGCAGCCTGTTCACCTGCAGCCTGTTCACCTGCAGCCTGTTCAGCAGTAGCCTGTTCACCAGCATTCTGTTCACCAGCAGCCTGTTCAGCAGCAGCCTGTTCACCAGCAGTCTTTTCACCTGCAGTCGATTCACCTGCAGTCGGTTCACCAGCAGCCTGTTCACATGCAGCCTGCTCACTTGCAGCCTTTTCACCAGCAGCCTGTTCACCTGCAGTCTGTTCACCTGCAGCCTGTTCACCTGCAGTCTGTTCACCAGCAGCCTGTTCAGCAGCAGCCTTTTCACCAGCAGCTTGTTTACCATTAGCCTGTTCACCTGCAGCCTGTTCACCTGCAGTCTATTCACCTGCAGTCGGTTCATCTGCAGTCGGTTCACCAGCAGCCTGTTCACCAGCAGCCTGTTCACCTGCAGCCTGTTCAGCAGCAGTCTGTTCACCTGCAGCCTGTTCACCTGCAGCCTGTTCACAGGCAGCCTGTTCACCAGCAGTCTGTTCACCAGCAGCCTGTTCACCAGCAGCCTGTTCACCTGCAGCTTGTTCACCAGCAGCTTGTTTACCAGCAGCCTGTTCACCTGCAGCCTGTTCACCTGCAGTCTGTTCACCTGCAGTCGGTTCACCTGCAGTCGGTTCACCAGCAGCCTGTTCACCAGCAGCCTGTTCACCTGCAGCCTGTTCACCAGCAGCCTGTTCACCTGCAGCCTGTTCACCAGCAGCCTGTTCACCAGCAGTCGGTTCACCTGCAGTCGGTTCACCTGCAGTCGGTTCACCAGCAGCCTGTTCACCTGCAGTCTGTTCACCTGCAGTCGGTTCACCAGCAGCCTGTTCACCTGCAGCCTGCTCACTTGCAGCCTTTTCACCAGCAGCCTGTTCACCTGCAGTCTGTTCACCTGCAGCCTGTTCACCTGCAGTCTGTTCACGAGCAGCCTGTTCAGCAGCAGCCTGTTCACCAGCAGTGTGTTCACCAGCAGCCTGTTCACCAGCAGACTGTTCACCTGCAGCCTGTTCAGCAGCAGCCTGTTCAGCAGCAGCCTGTTCACCTGCAGCCTGTTCACCAGCAGCCTGTTCACCAGCAGCCTGTTCAGCAGCAGCCTATTCACCAGAAGCCTGTTCACCAGCAGTCTGTTCACCTGCAGCCTGTTCACCAGCAGCCTGTTCACCTGATGTCTGTTCACCAGCAGCCTGTTCACCAGCAGCCTGTTCACCTGCAGCCTGTTCACCTGCAGTCTGTTCACCTGCAGTCGGTTCACCTGCAGTCGGTTCACCAGCAGCCTGTTCACCAGCAGCCTGTTCACCTGCAGCCTGTTCACCAGCAGCCTGTTCACCAGCAGTCTGTTCACCAGCAGCCTGTTCACCAGCAGCCTGTTCACCTGCAGCTTGTTCACCAGCAGCTTGTTTACCAGCAGCCTGTTCACCTGCAGCCTGTTCACCTGCAGTCTGTTCACCTGCAGTCGGTTCACCTGCCGTCGGTTCACCAGCAGCCTGTTCACCAGCAGCCTGTTCACCTGCAGCCTGTTCACCAGCAGCCTGTTCACCTGCAGCCTGTTCACCAGCAGCCTGTTCACCAGCAGTCGGTTCACCTGCAGTCGGTTCACCAGCAGCCTGTTCACCTGCAATCTGTTCACCTGCAGTCGGTTCACCTGCAGTCGGTTCACAAGCAGCCTGTTCACCAGCAGCCTGTTCACCAGCAGTCTGTTCACCAGCAGCCTGTTTGCCAGCAGCCTGTTCACCTGCAGCCTGTTCACCTGCAGTCGGTTCACCTGCAGTCGGTTCACCTGCAGTCGGTTCACCAGCAGTCTGTTCACCAGGAGCCTTTTCACCAGCAGCCTGTTCACCAACAGCCTGTTAACCAGCAGCCTGTTCACCAGCAGCCTGTTCACCAGCAGACTGTTCACCTGCAGCCTGTTCACCAGCTGCTTGTTCACCAGCAGCCTGTTCACATGCAGCCTGTTCACCAGCAGTCTGTTCACCTGCAGCCTGTTCACCAGCAGCCTGTTCACCTGCAGCCTGTTCACCAGCAGCCTGTTCACCAGCAGTCGGTTCACCTGCAGTCGGTTCACCAGCAGCCTGTTCACCTGCAATCTGTTCACCTGCAGTCGGTTCACCTGCAGTCGGTTCACCTGCAGCCTGTTCACCTGCAGTCTGTTCACCTGCAGTCGGTTCACCAGCAGCCTGTTCACCTGCAGCCTGTTCACCAGCAGCCATTTCACCAGCAGACTGTTCACCTGATGTTTGTTCGCCAGCAGCCTGTTCACCGGCAGCCTGTTCACTAGCAACTTGTTCACCTGCAGCCTGTTCAGCAGTAGTCTGTTCACCAGCAGTCTGTTCACCAGCAGCCTGTTCACCAGCAGCCTGTTCACCAGCAGCCTGTTCACCAGCAGCCTGTTCACCAGCAGCCTTTTCATCTGCAGCCTATTCACCAGCAGCCTGTTCACCAGCAGACTGTTCACCTGCAGCCTGTTCAACAGCTGCTTGTTCACCAGCAGTCTGTTCACCAGCAGCCTGTTCAGCAGCAGCCTGTTCACCTGCAGCCTGTTCAGCAGCAGTCTGTTCACCAGCAGCCTGTTCACCTGCAGCCTGTTCACCAGCAGCCTGTTCACCAGCAGCCTGTTCACCTGCAGCCTGTTCACCTGATGTCTGTTCACCAGCAGCCTGTTCACCTGCAGCCTGTTCACCAGCAGCCTATTCACCTGCAGCCTGTTCACCAGCAGCTTGTTCACCTGCAGCCTTTTCACCAGCAGCCTTTTCACCAGCAGCCTGTTCACCAGCAGCCTGTTCACCAGCATCCTGTTCACCTGATGTCTGTTCACCAGCAGCCTGTTCAACTGCAGCCTGTTCAGCAGCAGTCTGTTCACCTGCTGCCTGTTCACCAGCAGCCTGTTCACCAGCAGCTTGTTCACCTGCAGCCTTTTCATCAGCAGCCTTTTCACCAGCAGCTTGTTTACCATTAGCCTGTTCACCTGCAGCCTGTTCACCTGCAGTCTGTTCACCTGCAGTTTGTTCACATGCAGTCGGTTCACCAGCAGCCTGTTCACCAGCAGCCTGTTCACCTGCAGCCTGTTCAGCAGCAGCCTGTTCACCTGCAGCCTGTTCACCTGATTTCTGTTCACCAGCGGCCTGTTCACCAGCAGCCTGTTCACCTGCAGCCTCTTCAGCAGCAGTCTGTTCACCAGCAGCCTGTTCACCTGCAGCCTGTTCACCAGCAGCTTGTTCACCTGCAGCCTTTTCACCAGCAGCCTTTTCACCAGCAGTCTGTTCACCAGCAGCCTGTTCACCAGCAGCCTGTTCAGCAGCAGTCTGTTCACCTGATGTCTGTTCACCAGCAGTGTGTTCACCAGCAGCCTGTTCACCTGCAGCCTGTTCACCAGCAGCCTGTTCACCAGCAGCCTGTTCACCAGCAGTCTGTTCACCAGCAGCCTGTTCACCTGCAGCCTGTTCACCTGCAGCCTGTTCACCTGCAGCCTGTTCAGCAGTAGCCTGTTCACCAGCATTCTGTTCACCAGCAGCCTGTTCAGCAGCAGCCTGTTCACCAGCAGTCTTTTCACCTGCAGTCGATTCACCTGCAGTCGGTTCACCAGCAGCCTGTTCACCTGCAGCCTGCTCACTTGCAGCCTTTTCACCAGCAGCCTGTTCACCTGCAGTCTGTTCACCTGCAGCCTGTTCACCTGCAGTCTGTTCACCAGCAGCCTGTTCAGCAGCAGCCTTTTCACCAGCAGCTTGTTTACCATTAGCCTGTTCACCTGCAGCCTGTTCACCTGCAGTCTGTTCACCTGCAGTCGGTTCACCTGCAGTCGGTTCACCAGCAGCCTGTTCACCAGCAGCCTGTTCACCTGCAGCCTGTTCAGCAGCAGTCTGTTCACCTGCAGCCTGTTCACCTGCAGCCTGTTCACAGGCAGCCTGTTCACCAGCAGTCTGTTCACCAGCAGCCTGTTCACCAGCAGCCTGTTCACCTGCAGCTTGTTTACCAGCAGCCTGTTCACCTGCAGCCTGTTCACCTGCAGTCTGTTCACCTGCAGTCGGTTCACCTGCAGTCGGTTCACCAGCAGCCTGTTCACTTGCAGTCTGTTCACCTGCAGTCGGTTCACCTGCAGTCGGTTCACCAGCAGCCTGTTCACCTGCAGTCTGTTCACCTGCAGTCGGTTCACCAGCAGCCTGTTCACCTGCAGCCTGTTCACCAGCAGCCTGTTCACCAGCAGACTGTTCACCTGATGTCTGTTCGCCAGCAGCCTGTTCACCAGCAGCTTGTTCACTAGCAGCCTGTTCACCTGCAGCCTGTTCAGCAGTAGTCTGTTCACCAGCAGTCTGTTCACCAGCAGCCTGTTCACCAGCAGTCTGTTCACCAGCAGCCTGTTCACCAGCAGCCTGTTCACCAGCAGACTTTTCATCAGCAGCCTATTCACCAGCAGCCTGTTCACCAGCAGACTGTTCACCTGCAGCCTGTTCACCAGCTGCTTGTTCACCAGCAGTCTGTTCACCAGCAGCCTGTTCAGCAGCAGCCTGTTCACCTGCAGCCTGTTCAGCAGCATTCTGTTCACCAGCAGCCTGTTCACCTGCAGCCTGTTCACCAGCAGCCTGTTCACCAGCAGCCTGTTCACCAGCAGCCTGTTCACCTGCAGCCTGTTCACCTGATGTCTGTTCACCAGCAGCCTGTTCACCTGCAGCCTGTTCACCAGCAGCCTGTTCACCTGCAGCCTGTTCACCAGCAGCTTGTTCACCTGCAGCCTTTTCACCAGCAGCCTTTTCACCAGCAGCCTGTTCACCTGCAGCCTGTTCACCTGATGTCTGTTCACCAGCAGCCTGTTCACCTGCAGCCTGTTCACCAGCAGCCTATTCACCTGCAGCCTGTTCACCAGCAGCTTGTTCACCTGCAGCCTTTTCACCAGCAGCCTGTTCACCAGCAGCCTGTTCACCAGCAGCCTGTTCACCTGATGTCTGTTCACCAGCAGCCTGTTCAACTGCAGCCTGTTCAGCAGCAGTCTGTTCACCTGCTGCCTGTTCACCAGCAGCCTGTTCACCAGCAGCTTGTTCACCTGCAGCCTTTTCATCAGCAGCCTTTTCACCAGCAGCTTGTTTACCATTAGCCTGTTCACCTGCAGCCTGTTCACCTGCAGTCTGTTCACCTGCAGTTTGTTCACATGCAGTCGGTTCACCAGCAGCCTGTTCACCAGCAGCCTGTTCACCTGCAGCCTGTTCAGCAGCAGCCTGTTCACCAGCAGCCTGTTCACCTGATTTCTGTTCACCAGCAGCCTGTTCACCAGCAGCCTGTTCACCTGCAGCCTCTTCAGCAGCAGTCTGTTCACCAGCAGCCTGTTCACCTGCAGCCTGTTCACCAGCAGCTTGTTCACCTGCAGCCTTTTCACCAGCAGCCTTTTCACCAGCAGTCTGTTCACCAGCAGCCTGTTCACCAGCAGCCTGTT
The DNA here is from genome assembly GCF_027942865.1 of Odontesthes bonariensis. Lineage (NCBI taxonomy): Eukaryota > Metazoa > Chordata > Actinopteri > Atheriniformes > Atherinopsidae > Odontesthes > Odontesthes bonariensis. Next base: position 33,881,545 of record NC_134521.1, read on the forward strand.
CAGCAGCAGTCTGTTCACCTGATGTCTGTTCACCAGCAGTGTGTTCACCAGCAGCCTGTTCACCTGCAGCCTGTTCACCAGCAGCCTGTTCACCAGCAGCCTGTTCACCAGCAGTCTGTTCACCAGCAGCCTGTTCACCTGCAGCCTGTTCACCTGCAGCCTGTTCAGCAGTAGCCTGTTCACCAGCATTCTGTTCACCAGCAGCCTGTTCAGCAGCAGCCTGTTCACCAGCAGTCTTTTCACCTGCAGTCGATTCACCTGCAGTAGGTTCACCAGCAGCCTGTTCACCTGCAGCCTGCTCACTTGCAGCCTTTTCACCAGCAGCCTGTTCACCTGCAGTCTGTTCACCTGCAGCCTGTTCACCTGCAGTCTGTTCACCAGCAGCCTGTTCAGCAGCAGCCTTTTCACCAGCAGCTTGTTTACCATTAGCCTGTTCACCTGCAGCCTGTTCACCTGCAGTCTGTTCACCTGCAGTCGGTTCACCTGCAGTCGGTTCACCAGCAGCCTGTTCACCAGCAGCCTGTTCACCTGCAGCCTGTTCAGCAGCAGTCTGTTCACCTGCAGCCTGTTCACCTGCAGCCTGTTCACAGGCAGCCTGTTCACCAGCAGTCTGTTCACCAGCAGCCTGTTCACCAGCAGCCTGTTCACCTGCAGCTTGTTCACCAGCAGCTTGTTTACCAGCAGCCTGTTCACCTGCAGCCTGTTCACCTGCAGTCTGTTCACCTGCAGTCGGTTCACCTGCAGTCGGTTCACCAGCAGCCTGTTCACCAGCAGCCTGTTCACCTGCAGCCTGTTCACCAGCAGCCTGTTCACCAGCAGTCGGTTCACCTGCAGTCGGTTCACCAGCAGCCTGTTCACTTGCAGTCTGTTCACCTGCAGTCGGTTCACCTGCAGTCGGTTCACCAGCAGCCTGTTCACCTGCAGTCTGTTCACCTGCAGTCGGTTCACCAGCAGCCTGTTCACCTGCAGCCTGTTCACCAGCAGCCTGTTCACCAGCAGACTGTTCACCTGATGTCTGTTCGCCAGCAGCCTGTTCACCAGCAGCTTGTTCACTAGCAGCCTGTTCACCTGCAGCCTGTTCAGCATATGTCTGTTCACCAGCAGTCTGTTCACCAGCAGCCTGTTCACCAGCAGTCTGTTCACCAGCAGCCTGTTCACCAGCAGCCTGTTCACCAGCAGACTTTTCATCAGCAGCCTATTCACCAGCAGCCTGTTCACCAGCAGACTGTTCACCTGCAGCCTGTTCACCAGCTGCTTGTTCACCAGCAGTCTGTTCACCAGCAGCCTGTTCAGCAGCAGCCTGTTCACCTGCAGCCTGTTCAGCAGCATTCTGTTCACCAGCAGCCTGTTCACCTGCAGCCTGTTCACCAGCAGCCTGTTCACCAGCAGCCTGTTCACCAGCAGCCTGTTCACCTGCAGCCTGTTCACCTGATGTCTGTTCACCAGCAGCCTGTTCACCTGCAGCCTGTTCACCAGCAGCCTGTTCACCTGCAGCCTGTTCACCAGCAGCTTGTTCACCTGCAGCCTTTTCACCAGCAGCCTTTTCACCAGCAGCCTGTTCACCAGCAGCCTGTTCACCAGCAGCCTGTTCACCTGATGTCTGTTCACCAGCAGCCTGTTCACCTGCAGCCTGTTCAGCAGCAGTCTGTTCACCTGCTGCCTGTTCACCAGCAGCATGTTCACCAGCAGCTTGTTCACCTGCAGCCTTTTCACCAGCAGCCTTTTCACCAGCAGCTTGTTTACCATTAGCCTGTTCACCTGCAGCCTGTTCACCTGCAGTCTGTTCACCTGCAGTCGGTTCACCTGCAGTCGGTTCACCAGCAGCCTGTTCACCAGCAGCCTGTTCACCTGCAGCCTGTTCAGCAGCAGTCTGTTCACCAGCAGCCTGTTCACCTGCAGCCTGTTCACCAGCAGCCTGTTCACCAGCAGTCTGTTCACCAGCAGCCTGTTCACCAGCAGCCTGTTCTCCTGCAGCTTGTTCACCAGCAGCTTGTTTACCAGCAGCCTGTTCACCTGCAGCCTGTTCACCAGCAGTCTGTTCACCTGCTGCCTGTTCACCAGCAGCCTGTTCACCAGCAGCTTGTTCACCTGCAGCCTTTTCACCAGCAGCCTTTTCACCAGCAGCTTGTTTACCATTAGCCTGTTCACCTGCAGCCTGTTCACCTGCAGTCTGTTCACCTGCAGTCGGTTCACCTGCAGTCGGTTCACCAGCAGCCTGTTCACCAGTAGCCTGTTCACCTGCAGCCTGTTCAGCAGCAGTCTGTTCACCAGCAGCCTGTTCACCTGCAGCCTGTTCACAAGCAGCCTGTTCACCAGCAGTCTGTTCACCAGCAGCCTGTTCACCAGCAGCCTGTTCACCTGCAGCTTGTTCACCAGCAGCTTGTTTACCAGCAGCCTGTTCACCTGCAGCCTGTTCACCAGCAGCCTGTTCACCAGCAGCCTGTTCACCTGCAGCCTGTTCACCAGCAGCCTGTTCACCAGCAGCCTGTTCACCAGCAGCCTGTTCACCAGCAGTCTGTTCACCTGCAGCCTGTTCAGCAGTAGTCTGTTCACCAGCAGTCTGTTCACCAGCAGCCTGTTCACCAGCAGTGTGTTCACCAGCAGCCTGTTCACCAGCAGCCTTTTCATCAGTAGCCTATTCACCAGCAGCCTGTTCACCAACAGACTGTTCACCTGCAGCCTGTTCACCAGCTGCTTGTTCACCGGCAGTCTGTTCACCGGCAGCCTGTTCAGCAGCAGCCTGTTCACCTGCAGCTTGTTCAGCAGAGTCTGTTCACCAGCAGCCTGTTCACCTGCAGCCTGTTCACCAGCAGCCTGTTTACCAGCAGCCTGTTCACCAGCAGCCTGTTCACCAGCAGCCTGTTCACCAGCAGCCTGTTCACCAGCAGCCTGTTCAACTGCAGCCTGTTCACCAGCAGCCTGTTCACCAGCAGCCTGTTCACCAGCAGCCTGTTCGCCAGCAGTCTGTTCACCAGCAGCCTGTTTGCCAGCAGCCTGTTCACCTGCAGCCTGTTCAACTGCAGTCGGTTCACCTGCAGTCGGTTCACCTGCAGTCGGTTCACCAGCAGCCTGTTCACCAGCAGCCTGTTCACCTGCAGCCTGTTCAGCAGTAGTCTTTTCACCAGCAGTCTGTTCACCAGCAGCCTTTTCACCAGCAGCCTGTTCACCAACAGCCTGTTAACCAGAGGCCTGTTCACCAGCAGCCTGTTCACCAGCAGACTGTTCACCTGCAGCCTGTTCACCAGCTGCTTGTTCACCAGCAGCCTGTTCACCTGCAGCCTGTTCACCAGCAGTCTGTTCACCAGCAGCCTGTTCACCTGCAGCCTGTTCACCTGATGTCTGTTTCAACAGCAGCCTGTTCACCAGCAGCCTGTTCACCAGCAGCCTGTTCACCTGCAGCCTGTTCAGCAGCAGTCTGTTCACCAGCAGCCTGTTCACCAGCAGCCTGTTCACCTGCAGCCTGTTCAGCAGCAGTCTGTTCACCAGCAGCCTGTTCACCAGCAGCCTGTTTACCAGCAGCCTGTTCACCAGCAGTCTGTTCACCAGCAGCCTGTTCACATGCAGCCTGTTCACCTATAGCCTGTTCACCAGCAGCCTGTTCACCAGCAGTCTGTTCACCAGCAGCCAGTTCAGCAGCAGCCTGTTCACCTGCAGCCTGTTCACCTGCAGCCTGTTCACCTGCAGTCGGTTCACCTGCAGTCAGTTCACCAGCAGCCTGTTCACCTGCAGTCTGTTCACCTGCAGTCATTTCACCTGCAGTCTGTTCACCTGAAGCCTGTTCACCTGCAGCCTGTTCACCTGCAGCCTGTTCAGCAGCAGCCTGTTCACCTGCAATCTTTTCACCTGCAGCCTGTTCACCTGCAGCCGGTTCACCTGCAGTCGGTTCACCAGCAGCCTGTTCACCTGCAGTCTGTTCACCAGCAGCCTGTTCACCAGCAGCTTGTTCACCTGCAGCCTTTTCACCAGCAGCCTGTTCACCAGCAGCCTGTTCACCAGCAGCCTGTTCACCTGATGTCTGTTCACCAGCAGCCTGCTCACCAGCAGCCTGTTCACCTGCAGCCTGTTCAGCAGCAGCTTGTTCACCAGCACCCTGTTCACCTGCAGCCTGTTCACCAGCAGACTGTTCACCTGCAGCCTGTTCACCAGCTGCTTGTTCACCAGCAGCCTGTTCACCTGCAGCCTGTTCACCAGCAGTCTGTTCACCTGCAGCCTGTTCACCAGCAGCCTGTTCACCTGCAGCCTGTTCACCAGCAGCCTGTTCACCAGCAGTCGGTTCACCTGCAGTCGGTTCACCAGCAGCCTGTTCACCTGCAATCTGTTCACCTGCAGTCGGTTCACCTGCAGTCGGTTCACCAGCAGCCTGTTCACCTGCAGTCTGTTCACCTGCAGTCGGTTCACCAGCAGCCTGTTCACCTGCAGCCTGTTCACCAGCAGCCATTTCACCAGCAGACTGTTCACCTGATGTCTGTTCGCCAGCAGCCTGTTCACCGGCAGCCTGTTTACTAGCAACTTGTTCACCTGCAGCCTGTTCAGCAGTAGTCTGTTCACCAGCAGTCTGTTCACCAGCAGCCTGTTCACCAGCAGCCTGTTCACCAGCAGCCTGTTCACCAGCAGCCTGTTCACCAGCAGCCTTTTCATCTGCAGCCTATTCACCAGCAGCCTGTTCACCAGCAGACTGTTCACCTGCAGCCTGTTCACCAGCTGCTTGTTCACCAGCAGTCTGTTCACCAGCAGCCTGTTCAGCAGCAGCCTGTTCACCTGCAGCCTGTTCAGCAGCAGTCTGTTCACCAGCAGCCTGTTCACCTGCAGCCTGTTCACCAGCAGCCTGTTCACCAGCAGCCTGTTCACCTGCAGCCTGTTCACCTGATGTCTGTTCACCAGCAGCCTGTTCACCTTCAGCCTGTTCACCAGCAGCCTATTCACCTGCAGCCTGTTCACCAGCAGCTTGTTCACCTGCAGCCTTTTCACCAGCAGCCTTTTCACCAGCAGCCTGTTCACCAGCAGCCTGTTCGCCAGCAGCCTGTTCACCTGATGTCTGTTCACCAGCAGCCTGTTCAACTGCAGCCTGTTCAGCAGCAGTCTGTTCACCTGCTGCCTGTTCACCAGCAGCCTGTTCACCAGCAGCTTGTTCACCTGCAGCCTTTTCATCAGCAGCCTTTTCACCAGCAGCTTGTTTACCATTAGCCTGTTCACCTGCAGCCTGTTCACCTGCAGTCTGTTCACCTGCAGTTTGTTCACATGCAGTCGGTTCACCAGCAGCCTGTTCACCAGCAGCCTGTTCACTTGCAGCCTGTTCAGCAGCAGCCTGTTCACCAGCAGCCTGTTCACCTGATTTCTGTTCACCAGCAGCCTGTTCACCAGCAGCCTGTTCACCTGCAGCCTCTTCAGCAGCAGTCTGTTCACCAGCAGCCTGTTCACCTGCAGCCTGTTCACCAGCAGCTTGTTCACCTGCAGCCTTTTCACCAGCAGCCTTTTCACCAGCAGTCTGTTCACCAGCAGCCTGTTCACCAGCAGCCTGTTCAGCAGCAGTCTGTTCACCTGATGTCTGTTCACCAGCAGTGTGTTCACCAGCAGCCTGTTCACCTGCAGCCTGTTCACCAGCAGCCTGTTCACCAGCAGCCTGTTAACCAGCAGTCTGTTCACCAGCAGCCTGTTCACCTGCAGCCTGTTCACCTGCAGCCTGTTCACCTGCAGCCTGTTCAGCAGTAGCCTGTTCACCAGCATTCTGTTCACCAGCAGCCTGTTCAGCAGCAGCCTGTTCACCAGCAGTCTTTTCACCTGCAGTCGATTCACCTGCAGTCGGTTCACCAGCAGCCTGTTCACCTGCAGCCTGCTCACTTGCAGCCTTTTCACCAGCAGCCTGTTCACCTGCAGTCTGTTCACCTGCAGCCTGTTCACCTGCAGTCTGTTCACCAGCAGCCTGTTCAGCAGCAGCCTTTTCACCAGCAGCTTGTTTACCATTAGCCTGTTCACCTGCAGCCTGTTCACCTGCAGTCTGTTCACCTGCAGTCGGTTCACCTGCAGTCGGTTCACCAGCAGCCTGTTCACCAGCAGCCTGTTCACCTGCAGCCTGTTCAGCAGCAGTCTGTTCACCTGCAGCCTGTTCACCTGCAGCCTGTTCACAGGCAGCCTGTTCACCAGCAGTCTGTTCACCAGCAGCCTGTTCACCAGCAGCCTGTTCACCTGCAGCTTGTTCACCAGCAGCTTGTTTACCAGCAGCCTGTTCACCTGCAGCCTGTTCACCTGCAGCCTGTTCACCTGCAGTCTGTTCACCTGCAGTCGGTTCACCTGCAGTCGGTTCACCAGCAGCCTGTTCACCAGCAGCCTGTTCACCTGCAGCCTGTTCACCAGCAGCCTGTTCACCTGCAGCCTGTTCACCAACAGCCTGTTCACCAGCAGTCGGTTCACCTGCAGTCGGTTCACCAGCAGCCTGTTCACTTGCAGTCTGTTCACCTGCAGTCGGTTCACCTGCAGTCGGTTCACCAGCAGCCTGTTCACCTGCAGTCTGTTCACCTGCAGTCGGTTCACCAGCAGCCTGTTCACCTGCAGCCTGTTCACCAGCAGCCTGTTCACCAGCAGACTGTTCACCTGATGTCTGTTCGCCAGCAGCCTGTTCACCAGCAGCCTGTTCACTAGCAGCCTGTTCACCTGCAGCCTGTTCAGCAGTAGTCTGTTCACCAGCAGTCTGTTCACCAGCAGCCTGTTCACCAGCAGTCTGTTCACCAGCAGCCTGTTCACCAGCAGCCTGTTCACCAGCAGACTTTTCATCAGCAGCCTATTCACCAGCAGCCTGTTCACCAGCAGACTGTTCACCTGCAGCCTGTTCACCAGCTGCTTGTTCACCAGCAGTCTGTTCACCAGCAGCCTGTTCAGCAGCAGCCTGTTCACCTGCAGCCTGTTCAGCAGCATTCTGTTCACCAGCAGCCTGTTCACCTGCAGCCTGTTCACCAGCAGCCTGTTCACCTGCAGCCTGTTCACCAGCAGCCTGTTCACCTGCAGCCTGTTCACCAGCAGCTTGTTCACCTGCAGCCTTTTCACCAGCAGCCTTTTCACCAGCAGCCTGTTCACCAGCAGCCTGTTCACCAGCAGCCTGTTCACCTGATGTCTGTTCACCAGCAGCCTGTTCACCTGCAGCCTGTTCAGCAGCAGTCTGTTCACCTGCTGCCTGTTCACCAGCAGCATGTTCACCAGCAGCTTGTTCACCTGCAGCCTTTTCACCAGCAGCCTTTTCACCAGCAGCTTGTTTACCATTAGCCTGTTCACCTGCAGCCTGTTCACCTGAAGTCTGTTCACCTGCAGTCGGTTCACCTGCAGTCGGTTCACCAGCAGCCTGTTCACCAGCAGCCTGTTCACCTGCAGCCTGTTCAGCAGCAGTCTGTTCACCAGCAGCCTGTTCACCTGCAGCCTGTTCACCAGCAGCCTGTTCACCAGCAGTCTGTTCACCAGCAGCCTGTTCACCAGCAGCCTGTTCTCCTGCATTTTGTCCACCAGCAGCTTGTTTACCAGCAGCCTGTTCACCTGCAGCCTGTTCACCAGCAGTCTGTTCACCTGCTGCCTGTTCACCAGCAGCCTGTTCACCAGCAGCTTGTTCACCTGCAGCCTTTTCACCAGCAGCCTTTTCACCAGCAGCTTGTTTACCATTAGCCTGTTCACCTGCAGCCTGTTCACCTGCAGTCTGTTCACCTGCAGTCGGTTCACCTGCAGTCGGTTCACCAGCAGCCTGTTCACCAGTAGTCTGTTCACCTGCAGCCTGTTCAGCAGCAGTCTGTTCACCAGCAGCCTGTTCACCTGCAGCCTGTTCACAAGCAGCCTGTTCACCAGCAGTCTGTTCATCAGCAGCCTGTTCACCAGCAGCCTGTTCACCTGCAGCTTGTTCACCAGCAGCTTGTTTACCAGCAGCCTGTTCACCTGCAGCCTGTTCACCTGCAGTCTGTTCACCTGCAGTCGGTTTACCTGCAGTTTGTTCACCAGCAGCCTGTTCACCAGCAGCCTGTTCACCTGCAGCCTGTTCACCAGCAGCCTGTTCACCAGCAGCCTGTTCACCAGCAGCCTGTTCACCAGCAGTCTGTTCACCTGCAGCCTGTTCAGCAGTAGTCTGTTCACCAGCAGTCTGTTCACCAGCAGCCTGTTCACCAGCAGTTTGTTCACCAGCAGCCTGTTCACCAGCAGCCTTTTCATCAGCAGCCTATTCACCAGCAGCCTGTTCACCAACAGACTGTTCACCTGCAGCCTGTTCACCAGCTGCTTGTTCACCGGCAGTCTGTTCACCGGCAGCCTGTTCAGCAGCAGTATGTTCACCTGCAGCTTGTTCAGCAGAGTCTGTTCACCAGCAGCCTGTTCACCTGCAGCCTGTTCACCAGCAGCCTGTTCACCAGCAGCCTGTTCACCAGCAGCCTGTTCACCAGCAGCCTGTTCACCAGCAGCCTGTTCAACTGCAGCCTGTTCACCAGCAGCCTGTTCACCAGCAGCCTGTTCACCAGCAGCCTGTTCACCAGCAGTCTGTTCACCAGCAGCCTGTTTGCCAGCAGCCTGTTCACCTGCAGCCTGTTCAACTGCAGTCGGTTCACCTGCAGTCGGTTCACCTGCAGTCGGTTCACCAGCAGCCTGTTCACCAGCAGCCTGTTCACCTGCAGCCTGTTCAGCAGTAGTCTTTTCACCAGCAGTCTGTTCACCAGCAGCCTTTTCACCAGCAGCCTGTTCACCAACAGCCTGTTAACCAGCAGCCTGTTCACCAGCAGCCTGTTCACCAGCAGACTGTTCACCTGCAGCCTGTTCACCAGCTGCTTGTTCACCAGCAGCCTGTTCACCTGCAGCCTGTTCACCAGCAGTCTGTTCACCAGCAGCCTGTTCACCTGCAGCCTGTTCACCTGATGTCTGTTTCAACAGCAGCCTGTTCACCAGCAGCCTGTTCACCAGCAGCCTGTTCACCTGCAGCCTGTTCAGCAGCAGTCTGTTCACCAGCAGCCTGTTCACCAGCAGCCTGTTCACCTGCAGCCTGTTCAGCAGCAGCCTGTTTACCAGCAGCCTGTTCACCAGCAGTCTGTTCACCAGCAGCCTGTTCACCTGCAGCCTGTTCACCTATAGCCTGTTCACCAGCAGCCTGTTCACCTATAGCCTGTTCACCAGCAGCCTGTTCACCTGCAGCCTGTTCAGCAGCAGTCTGTTCACCAGCAGCCTGTTCACCAGCAGCCTGTTCACCAGCAGCCTGTTCACCTGCAGCCTGTTCACCAGCAGCCTGTTTACCAGCAGCCTGTTCACCAGCAGTCTGTTCACCAGCAGCCTGTTCACATGCAGCCTGTTCACCTATAGCCTGTTCACCAGCAGCCTGTTCACCAGCAGTCTGTTCACCAGCAGCCAGTTCAGCAGCAGCCTGTTCACCTGCAGTCGGTTCACCTGCAGCCTGTTCACCTGCAGTCGGTTCACCTGCAGTCAGTTCACCAGCAGCCTGTTCACCTGCAGTCTGTTCACCTGCAGTCTGTTCACCTGCAGTCTGTTCACCTGCAGCCTGTTCACCTGCAGCCTGTTCACCTGCAGCCTGTTCAGCAGCAGCCTTTTCACCTGCAATCTTTTCACCTGCAGCCTGTTCACCTGCAGCCGGTTCACCTGCAGTCGGTTCACCAGCAGCCTGTTCACCTGCAGTCTGTTCACCAGCAGCCTGTTCACCAGCAGCTTGTTCACCTGCAGCCTTTTCACCAGCAGCCTGTTCACCAGCAGCCTGTTCACCAGCAGCCTGTTCACCTGATGTCTGTTCACCAGCAGCCTGCTCACCAGCAGCCTGTTCACCTGCAGCCTGTTCAGCAGCAGCTTGTTCACCAGCACCCTGTTCACCTGCAGCCTGTTCACCAGCAGCCTGTTCACATGCAGCTTGTTCACCTGAAGCCTTTTCACCAGCAGCCTTTTCACCAGCAGTCTGTTCACCAGCAGCCTGTTCACCAGCAGCCTGTTCAGCAGCAGTCTGTTCACCTGATGTCTGTTCACCAGCAGTGTGTTCACCAGCAGCCTGTTCACCTGCAGCCTGTTCACCAGCAGCCTGTTCACCAGCAGCTTGTTCACCTGCAGCCTTTTCACCAGCATACGTTTCACCAGCAGCCTTTTCACCAGCAGCCTGTTCACCAGCATCCTGTTCACCAGCAGCCTGTTCACCTGCAGCCTCTTCAGCAGCAGTCTGTTCACCAGCAGCCTGTTCACCTGCAGCCTGTTCACCAGCAGCTTGTTCACCTGCAGCCTTTTCACCAGCAGCCTTTTCACCAGCAGTCTGTTCACAAGCAGCCTGTTCACCAGCAGTCTGTTCAGCAGCAGTCTGTTCACCTGATGTCTGTTCACAAGCAGTGTGTTCACCAGCAGCCTGTTCACCTGCAGCCTCTTCACCAGCAGCCTGTTCACCAGCAGCCTGTTCACCAGCAGCCTGTTCACCAGCAGTCTGTTCACCAGCATCCTGTTCACCTGCAGCCTGTTCACCTGCAGCCTGTTCACCTGCAGCCTGTTCAGCAGTAGCCTGTTCACCAGCATTCTGTTCACCAGCAGCCTGTTCAGCAGCAGCCTGCTCACCAGCAGTCTTTTCACCTGCAGTCGGTTCACCTGCAGTCGGTTCACCAGCAGCCTGTTCACCTGCAGCCTGCTCATTTGCAGCCTTTTCACCAGCAGCCTGTTCACCTGCAGTCTGTTCACCTGCAGCCTGTTCACCTGCAGTCTGTTCACGAGCAGCCTGTTCAGCAGCAGCCTGTTCACCAGCAGTGTGTTCACCGGCAGCCTGTTCACCAGCAGACTGTTCACCTGCAGCCTGTTCAGCAGCAGCCTGTTCAGCAGCAGCCTGTTCACCTGCAGCCTGTTCACCAGCAGCCTGTTCACCAGCAGCCTGTTCAGCAGCAGCCTATTCACCAGAAGCCTGTTCACCAGCAGCCTTTTCACCAGCAGTCTGTTCACCTGCAGTCTGTTCACCAGCAGCCTGTTCACCTGCAGCCTGTTCACCAGCAGCCTGTTTACCAGCAGCCTGTTCACCAGCAGTCTGTTCACCAGCAGCCTGTTCACATGCAGCCTGTTCACCTGCAGCCTGTTCACCAGCAGCCTGTTCACCAGCAGTCTGTTCACCAGCAGCCAGTTCAGCAGCAGCCTGTTCACCTGCAGCCTGTTCACCTGCAGCCTGTTCACCTGCAGTCGGTTCACCTGCAGTCAGTTCACCAGCAGCCTGTTCACCTGCAGTCTGTTCACCTGCAGCCTGTTCACCTGCAGCCTGTTCACCAGCAGCCTGTTCAGCAGCAGCCTGTTCACCTGCAATCTTTTCACCTGCAGCCTGTTCACCTGCAGCCGGTTCACCTGCAGTCGGTTCACCAGCAGCCTGTTCACCTGCAGTCTGTTCACCAGCAGCCTGTTCACCAGCAGCTTGTTCACCTGCAGCCTTTTCACCAGCAGCCTGTTCACCAGCAGCCTGTTCACCAGCAGCCTGTTCACCTGCAGTCGGTTCACCTGCAGTCAGTTCACCAGCAGCCTGTTCACCTGCAGTCTGTTCACCTGCAGTCTGTTCACCTGCAGTCTGTTCACCTGCAGCCTGTTCACCTGCAGCCTGTTCACCTGCAGCCTGTTCAGCAGCAGCCTGTTCACCTGCAATCTTTTCACCTGCAGCCTGTTCACCTGCAGCCGGTTCACCTGCAGTCGGTTCACCAGCAGCCTGTTCACCTGCAGTCTGTTCACCTGCAGCCTGTTCACCAGCAGCTTGTTCACCTGCAGCCTTTTCACCAGCAGCCTGTTCACCAGCAGCCTGTTCACCAGCAGCCTGTTCACCTGATGTCTGTTCACCAGCAGCCTGCTCACGAGCAGCCTGTTCACCTGCAGCCTGTTCAGCAGCAGCTTGTTCACCCCCCCCTTTCACCTGCAGCCTGTTCACCAGCAGCCTGTTCACATGCAGCTTGTTCACCTGAAGCCTTTTCACCAGCAGCCTTTTCACCAGCAGTCTGTTCACCAGCAGCCTGTTCACCAGCAGCCTGTTCAGCAGCAGTCTGTTCACCTGATGTCTGTTCACCAGCAGTGTGTTCACCAGCAGCCTGTTCACCTGCAGATTGTTCACCAGCAGCCTTTTTACCAGCAGCCTGTTCACCAGCAGTCTGTTCACCTGCAGCCTGTTCACCAGCAGCCTGTTCACCTGCAACCTGTTCACCTGCAGCCTGTTCACCTGCAGCCTGTTCACCTGCAGCCTGTTCACCTGCAGCCTGTTCAGCAGCAGCCTGTTCACCAGCAGTCTGTTCACCAGCAGCCTGTTCACCAGCAGCCTGTTCACCTGCAGCCTGTTCACCAGCAGCCTGTTCACCAGCAGTCTGTTCACAAGCAGCCTGTTCACCAGCAGCCTGTTTACCTGCAGCTTGTTCACCAGCAGCTTGTTTACCAGCAGCCTGTTCACCTGCAGCCTCTTCACCTGCAGTCTGTTCACCTGCAGTCGGTTCACCTGCAGTCGGTTCACCAGCAGCCTGTTCACCAGCAGCCTGTTCACCTGCAGCCTGTTCACCAGCAGCCTGTTCACCTGCAGCCTGTTCACCTGCAGCCTGTTCACCAGCAGCCTGTTCACCAGCAGCCTGTTCACCTGCAGCCTGTTCACCAGCAGCCTGTTCACCAGCAGCTTGTTCACCTGCAGCCTTTTCACCATTAGCCTTTTCACCAGCAGCCTTTTCACCAGCAGCCTGTTCACCAGCATCCTGTTCACCAGCAGCCTGTTCACCTGATTTCTGTTCACCAGCAGCCTGTTCACCAGCAGCCTGTTCACCTGCAGCCTCTTCAGCAGCAGTCTGTTCACCAGCAGCCTGTTCACCTGCAGCCTGTTCACCAGCAGCTTGTTCACCTGCAGCCTTTTCACCAGCAGCCTTTTCACCAGCAGTCTGTTCACCAGCAGCCTGTTCACCAGCAGTCTGTTCAGCAGCAGTCTGTTCACCTGATGTCTGTTCACCAGCAGTGTGTTCACCAGCAGCCTGTTCACCTGCAGCCTCTTCACCAGCAGCCTGTTCACCAGCAGCCTGTTCACCAGCAGCCTGTTCACCAGCAGTCTGTTCACCAGCATCCTGTTCACCTGCAGCCTGTTCACCTGCAGCCTGTTCACCTGCAGCCTGTTCAGCAGTAGCCTGTTCACCAGCATTCTGTTCACCAGTAGCCTGTTCAGCAGCAGCCTGTTCACCAGCAGTCTTTTCACCTGCAGTCGGTTCACCTGCAGTCGGTTCACCAGCAGCCTGTTCACCTGCAGCCTGCTCATTTGCAGCCTTTTCACCAGCAGCCTGTTCACCTGCAGTCTGTTCACCTGCAGCCTGTTCACCTGCAGTCTGTTCACCAGCAGCCTGTTCAGCAGCAGCCTGTTCACCAGCAGTGTGTTCACCAGCAGCCTGTTCACCAGCAGACTGTTCACCTGCAGCCTGTTCAGCAGCAGCCTATTCACCAGAAGCCTGTTCACCAGCAGCCTTTTCACCAGCAGTCTGTTCACCTGCAGTCTGTTCACCTGCAGTCGGTTCACCTGCTGTCGGTTCACCAGCAGCCTGTTCACCAGCAGCCTGTTCACCTGCAGCCTGTTCACCAGCAGCCTGTTCACCTGCAGCCTGTTCACCAGCAGCCTGTTCACCAGCAGCCTGTTCACCAGCAGCCTGTTCACCAGCAGCCTTTTCATCAGCAGCCTATTCACCAGCAGCCTGTTCACCAACAGACTGTTCACCTGCAGCCTGTTCACCAGCTGCTTGTTCACCGGCAGTCTGTTCACCGGCAGCCTGTTCAGCAGCAGCCTGTTCACCTGCAGCCTGTTCAGCAGAGTCTGTTCACCAGCAGCCTGTTCACCTGCAGCCTGTTCACCAGCAGCCTGTTTACCAGCAGCCTGTTCACCAGCAGCCTGTTCACCAGCAGCCTGTTCACCAGCAGCCTGTTCACCTGCAGCCTGTTCACCTGCAGCCTGTTCACCAGCAGCCTGTTCACCAGCAGTCTGTTCACCAGCAGCCAGTTCAGCAGCAGCCTGTTCACCTGCAGCCTGTTCACCTGCAGCCTGTTCACCTGCAGCCTGTTCACCTGCAGTCGGTTCACCTGCAGTCAGTTCACCAGCAGCCTGTTCACCTGCAGTCTGTTCACCTGCAGTCTGTTCACCTGCAGTCTGTTCACCTGCAGCCTGTTCACCTGCAGCCTGTTCACCTGCAGCCTGTTCAGCAGCAGCCTGTTCACCTGCAATCTTTTCACCTGCAGACTGTTCACCTGCAGCCGGTTCACCTGCAGTCGGTTCACCAGCAGCCTGTTCACCTGCAGTCTGTTCACCAGCAGCCTGTTCACCAGCAGCTTGTTCACCTGCAGCCTTTTCACCAGCAGCCTGTTCACCAGCAGCCTGTTCACCAGCAGCCTGTTCACCTGATGTCTGTTCACCAGCAGCCTGCTCACCAGCAGCCTGTTCACCTGCAGCCTGTTCAGCAGCAGCTTGTTCACCAGCAGTCTGTTCACCAGCAGCCTGTTCACCTGCAGCCTGTTCACCAGCAGCCTGTTCACCAGCAGCCTGTTCACCAGCAGCCTGTTCACCAGCAGTCTGTTCACCTGCAGCCTGTTCAGCAGTAGTCTGTTCACCAGCAGTCTGTTCACCAGCAGCCTGTTCACCAGCAGTGTGTTCACCAGCAGCCTGTTCACCAGCAGCCTTTTCATCAGTAGCCTATTCACCAGCAGCCTGTTCACCAACAGACTGTTCACCTGCAGCCTGTTCACCAGCTGCTTGTTCACCGGCAGTCTGTTCACCGGCAGCCTGTTCAGCAGCAGCCTGTTCACCTGCAGCTTGTTCAGCAGAGTCTGTTCACCAGCAGCCTGTTCACCTGCAGCCTGTTCACCAGCAGCCTGTTTACCAGCAGCCTGTTCACCAGCAGCCTGTTCACCAGCAGCCTGTTCACCAGCAGCCTGTTCACCAGCAGCCTGTTCAACTGCAGCCTGTTCACCAGCAGCCTGTTCACCAGCAGCCTGTTCACCAGCAGCCTGTTCACCAGCAGTCTGTTCACCAGCAGCCTGTTTGCCAGCAGCCTGTTCACCTGCAGCCTGTTCAACTGCAGTCGGTTCACCTGCAGTCGGTTCACCTGCAGTCGGTTCACCAGCAGCCTGTTCACCAGCAGCCTGTTCACCTGCAGCCTGTTCAGCAGTAGTCTTTTCACCAGCAGTCTGTTCACCAGCAGCCTTTTCACCAGCAGCCTGTTCACCAACAGCCTGTTAACCAGCAGCCTGTTCACCAGCAGCCTGTTCACCAGCAGACTGTTCACCTGCAGCCTGTTCACCAGCTGCTTGTTCACCAGCAGCCTGTTCACCTGCAGCCTGTTCACCAGCAGTCTGTTCACCAGCAGCCTGTTCACCTGCAGCCTGTTCACCTGATGTCTGTTTCAACAGCAGCCTGTTCACCAGCAGCCTGTTCACCAGCAGCCTGTTCACCTGCAGCCTGTTCAGCAGCAGTCTGTTCACCAGCAGCCTGTTCACCAGCAGCCTGTTCACCTGCAGCCTGTTCAGCAGCAGTCTGTTCACCAGCAGCCTGTTCACCAGCAGCCTGTTTACCAGCAGCCTGTTCACCAGCAGTCTGTTCACCAGCAGCCTGTTCACATGCAGCCTGTTCACCTATAGCCTGTTCACCAGCAGCCTGTTCACCAGCAGTCTGTTCACCAGCAGCCAGTTCAGCAGCAGCCTGTTCACCTGCAGCCTGTTCACCTGCAGCCTGTTCACCTGCAGTCGGTTCACCTGCAGTCAGTTCACCAGCAGCCTGTTCACCTGCAGTCTGTTCACCTGCAGTCTGTTCACCTGCAGTCTGTTCACCTGCAGCCTGTTCACCTGCAGCCTGTTCACCTGCAGCCTGTTCAGCAGCAGCCTGTTCACCTGCAATCTTTTCACCTGCAGCCTGTTCACCTGCAGCCGGTTCACCTGCAGTCGGTTCACCAGCAGCCTGTTCACCTGCAGTCTGTTCACCAGCAGCCTGTTCACCAGCAGCTTGTTCACCTGCAGCCTTTTCACCAGCAGCCTGTTCACCAGCAGCCTGTTCACCTGATGTCTGTTCACCAGCAGCCTGCTCACCAGCAGCCTGTTCACCTGCAGCCTGTTCAGCAGCAGCTTGTTCACCAGCACCCTGTTCACCTGCAGCCTGTTCACCAGCAGACTGTTCACCTGCAGCCTGTTCACCAGCTGCTTGTTCACCAGCAGCCTGTTCACCTGCAGCCTGTTCACCAGCAGTCTGTTCACCTGCAGCCTGTTCACCAGCAGCCTGTTCACCTGCAGCCTGTTCACCAGCAGCCTGTTCACCAGCAGTCGGTTCACCTGCAGTCGGTTCACCAGCAGCCTGTTCACCTGCAATCTGTTCACCTGCAGTCGGTTCACCTGCAGTCGGTTCACCAGCAGCCTGTTCACCTGCAGTCTGTTCACCTGCAGTCGGTTCACCAGCAGCCTGTTCACCTGCAGCCTGTTCACCAGCAGCCATTTCACCAGCAGACTGTTCACCTGATGTCTGTTCGCCAGCAGCCTGTTCACCGGCAGCCTGTTCACTAGCAACTTGTTCACCTGCAGCCTGTTCAGCAGTAGTCTGTTCACCAGCAGTCTGTTCACCAGCAGTCTGTTCACCAGCAGCCTGTTCACCAGCAGCCTGTTCACCAGCAGCCTGTTCACCAGCAGCCTTTTCATCTGCAGCCTATTCACCAGCAGCCTGTTCACCAGCAGACTGTTCACCTGCAACCTGTTCACCAGCTGCTTGTTCACCAGCATTCTGTTCACCAGCAGCCTGTTCAGCAGCAGCCTGTTCACCTGCAGCCTGTTCAGCAGCAGTCTGTTCACCAGCAGCCTGTTCACCTGCAGCCTGTTCACCAGCAGCCTGTTCACCAGCAGCCTGTTCACCTGCAGCCTGTTCACCTGATGTCTGTTCACCAGCAGCCTGTTCACCTTCAGCCTGTTCACCAGCAGCCTATTCACCTGCAGCCTGTTCACCAGCAGCTTGTTCACCTGCAGCCTTTTCACCAGCAGCCTTTTCACCAGCAGCCTGTTCACCAGCAGCCTGTTCGCCAGCAGCCTGTTCACCTGATGTCTGTTCACCAGCAGCCTGTTCAACTGCAGCCTGTTCAGCAGCAGTCTGTTCACCTGCTGCCTGTTCACCAGCAGCCTGTTCACCAGCAGCTTGTTCACCTGCAGCCTTTTCATCAGCAGCCTTTTCACCAGCAGCTTGTTTACCATTAGCCTGTTCACCTGCAGCCTGTTCACCTGCAGTCTGTTCACCTGCAGTTTGTTCACATGCAGTCGGTTCACCAGCAGCCTGTTCACCAGCAGCCTGTTCACTTGCAGCCTGTTCAGCAGCAGCCTGTTCACCAGCAGCCTGTTCACCTGATTTCTGTTCACCAGCAGCCTGTTCACCAGCAGCCTGTTCACCTGCAGCCTCTTCAGCAGCAGTCTGTTCACCAGCAGCCTGTTCACCTGCAGCCTGTTCACCAGCAGCTTGTTCACCTGCAGCCTTTTCACCAGCAGCCTTTTCACCAGCAGTCTGTTCACCAGCAGCCTGTTCACCAGCAGCCTGTTCAGCAGCAGTCTGTTCACCTGATGTCTGTTCACCAGCAGTGTGTTCACCAGCAGCCTGTTCACCTGCAGCCTGTTCACCAGCAGCCTGTTCACCAGCAGCCTGTTCACCAGCAGTCTGTTCACCAGCAGCCTGTTCACCTGCAGCCTGTTCACCTGCAGCCTGTTCACCTGCAGCCTGTTCAGCAGTAGCCTGTTCACCAGCATTCTGTTCACCAGCAGCCTGTTCAGCAGCAGCCTGTTCACCAGCAGTCTTTTCACCTGCAGTCGATTCACCTGCAGTCGGTTCACCAGCAGCCTGTTCACCTGCAGCCTGCTCACTTGCAGCCTTTTCACCAGCAGCCTGTTCACCTGCAGTCTGTTCACCTGCAGCCTGTTCACCTGCAGTCTGTTCACCAGCAGCCTTTTCACCAGCAGCTTGTTTACCATTAGCCTGTTCACCTGCAGCCTGTTCACCTGCAGTCTGTTCACCTGCAGCCTGTTCACCTGCAGTCTGTTCACCTGCAGCCTGTTCACCTGCAGTCTGTTCAGCAGCAGCCTTTTCACCAGCAGCTTGTTTACCATTAGCCTGTTCACCTGCAGCCTGTTCACCTGCAGTCTGTTCACCTGCAGTCGGTTCACCTGCAGTCGGTTCACCAGCAGCCTGTTCACCAGCAGCCTGTTCACCTGCAGCCTGTTCAGCAGCAGTCTGTTCACCTGCAGCCTGTTCACCTGCAGCCTGTTCACAGGCAGCCTGTTCACCAGCAGTCTGTTCACCAGCAGCCTGTTCACCAGCAGCCTGTTCACCTGCAGCTTGTTCACCAGCAGCTTGTTTACCAGCAGCCTGTTCACCTGCAGCCTGTTCACCTGCAGCCTGTTCACCTGCAGTCTGTTCACCTGCAGTCGGTTCACCTGCAGTCGGTTCACCAGCAGCCTGTTCACCAGCAGCCTGTTCACCTGCAGCCTGTTCACCAGCAGCCTGTTCACCTGCAGCCTGTTCACCAGCAGCCTGTTCACCAGCAGTCGGTTCACCTGCAGTCGGTTCACCAGCAGCCTGTTCACTTGCAGTCTGTTCACCTGCAGTCGGTTCACCTGCAGTCGGTTCACCAGCAGCCTGTTCACCTGCAGTCTGTTCACCTGCAGTCGGTTCACCAGCAGCCTGTTCACCTGCAGCCTGTTCACCAGCAGCCTGTTCACCAGCAGACTGTTCACCTGATGTCTGTTCGCCAGCAGCCTGTTCACCAGCAGCCTGTTCACTAGCAGCCTGTTCACCTGCAGCCTGTTCAGCAGTAGTCTGTTCACCAGCAGTCTGTTCACCAGCAGCCTGTTCACCAGCAGTCTGTTCACCAGCAGCCTGTTCACCAGCAGCCTGTTCACCAGCAGACTTTTCATCAGCAGCCTATTCACCAGCAGCCTGTTCACCAGCAGACTGTTCACCTGCAGCCTGTTCACCAGCTGCTTGTTCACCAGCAGTCTGTTCACCTGCAGCCTGTTCAGCAGCAGCCTGTTCACCTGCAGCCTGTTCAGCAGCATTCTGTTCACCAGCAGCCTGTTCACCTGCAGCCTGTTCACCAGCAGCCTGTTCACCTGCAGCCTGTTCACCAGCAGCCTGTTCACCTGCAGCCTGTTCACCAGCAGCTTGTTCACCTGCAGCCTTTTCACCAGCAGCCTTTTCACCAGCAGCCTGTTCACCAGCAGCCTGTTC
Organism: Odontesthes bonariensis; assembly: GCF_027942865.1. Classification (NCBI taxonomy): domain Eukaryota; kingdom Metazoa; phylum Chordata; class Actinopteri; order Atheriniformes; family Atherinopsidae; genus Odontesthes; species Odontesthes bonariensis. The sequence goes on from NC_134521.1 coordinate 33,900,743, forward strand.
ACCAGCAGCCTGTTCACCTGATGTCTGTTCACCTGCAGCCTGTTCACCTGCAGCCTGTTCAGCAGCAGTCTGTTCACCTGCTGCCTGTTCACCAGCAGCATGTTCACCAGCAGCTTGTTCACCTGCAGCCTTTTCACCAGCAGCCTTTTCACCAGCAGCTTGTTTACCATTAGCCTGTTCACCTGCAGCCTGTTCACCTGAAGTCTGTTCACCTGCAGTCGGTTCACCTGCAGTCGGTTCACCAGCAGCCTGTTCACCAGCAGCCTGTTCACCTGCAGCCTGTTCAGCAGCAGTCTGTTCACCAGCAGCCTGTTCACCTGCAGACTGTTCACCAGCAGCCTGTTCACCAGCAGTCTGTTCACCAGCAGCCTGTTCACCAGCAGCCTGTTCTCCCGCAGCTTGTTCACCAGCAGCTTGTTTACCAGCAGCCTGTTCACCTGCAGCCTGTTCACCAGCAGTCTGTTCACCTGCTGCCTGTTCACCAGCAGCCTGTTCACCAGCAGCTTGTTCACCTGCAGCCTTTTCACCAGCAGCCTTTTCACCAGCAGCTTGTTTACCATTAGCCTGTTCACCTGCAGCCTGTTCACCTGCAGTCTGTTCACCTGCAGTCGGTTCACCTGCAGTCGGTTCACCAGCAGCCTGTTCACCAGTAGCCTGTTCACCTGCAGCCTGTTCAGCAGCAGTCTGTTCACCAGCAGCCTGTTCACCTGCAGCCTGTTCACAAGCAGCCTGTTCACCAGCAGTCTGTTCACCAGCAGCCTGTTCACCAGCAGCCTGTTCACCTGCAGCTTGTTCACCAGCAGCTTGTTTACCAGCAGCCTGTTCACCTGCAGCCTGTTCACCTGCAGTCTGTTCACCTGCAGTCGGTTTACCTGCAGTTTGTTCACCAGCAGCCTGTTCACCAGCAGCCTGTTCACCTGCAGCCTGTTCACCAGCAGCCTGTTCACCAGCAGCCTGTTCACCAGCAGCCTGTTCACCAGCAGTCTGTTCACCTGCAGCCTGTTCAGCAGTAGTCTGTTCACCAGCAGTCTGTTCACCAGCAGCCTGTTCACCAGCAGTTTGTTCACCAGCAGCCTGTTCACCAGCAGCCTTTTCATCAGCAGCCTATTCACCAGCAGCCTGTTCACCAACAGACTGTTCACCTGCAGCCTGTTCACCAGCTGCTTGTTCACCGGCAGTCTGTTCACCGGCAGCCTGTTCAGCAGCAGTATGTTCACCTGCAGCTTGTTCAGCAGAGTCTGTTCACCAGCAGCCTGTTCACCTGCAGCCTGTTCACCAGCAGCCTGTTCACCAGCAGCCTGTTCACCAGCAGCCTGTTCACCAGCAGCCTGTTCACCAGCAGCCTGTTCAACTGCAGCCTGTTCACCAGCAGCCTGTTCACCAGCAGCCTGTTCACCAGCAGCCTGTTCACCAGCAGTCTGTTCACCAGCAGCCTGTTTGCCAGCAGCCTGTTCACCTGCAGCCTGTTCAACTGCAGTCGGTTCACCTGCAGTCGGTTCACCTGCAGTCGGTTCACCAGCAGCCTGTTCACCAGCAGCCTGTTCACCTGCAGCCTGTTCAGCAGTAGTCTTTTCACCAGCAGTCTGTTCACCAGCAGCCTTTTCACCAGCAGCCTGTTCACCAACAGCCTGTTAACCAGCAGCCTGTTCACCAGCAGCCTGTTCACCAGCAGACTGTTCACCTGCAGCCTGTTCACCAGCTGCTTGTTCACCAGCAGCCTGTTCACCTGCAGCCTGTTCACCAGCAGTCTGTTCACCAGCAGCCTGTTCACCTGCAGCCTGTTCACCTGATGTCTGTTTCAACAGCAGCCTGTTCACCAGCAGCCTGTTCACCAGCAGCCTGTTCACCTGCAGCCTGTTCAGCAGCAGTCTGTTCACCAGCAGCCTGTTCACCAGCAGCCTGTTCACCTGCAGCCTGTTCAGCAGCAGCCTGTTTACCAGCAGCCTGTTCACCAGCAGTCTGTTCACCAGCAGCCTGTTCACATGCAGCCTGTTCACCTATAGCCTGTTCACCAGCAGCCTGTTCACCTATAGCCTGTTCACCAGCAGCCTGTTCACCTGCAGCCTGTTCAGCAGCAGTCTGTTCACCAGCAGCCTGTTCACCAGCAGCCTGTTCACCTGCAGCCTGTTCACCAGCAGCCTGTTTACCAGCAGCCTGTTCACCAGCAGTCTGTTCACCAGCAGCCTGTTCACATGCAGCCTGTTCACCTATAGCCTGTTCACCAGCAGCCTGTTCACCAGCAGTCTGTTCACCAGCAGCCAGTTCAGCAGCAGCCTGTTCACCTGCAGTCGGTTCACCTGCAGCCTGTTCACCTGCAGTCGGTTCACCTGCAGTCAGTTCACCAGCAGCCTGTTCACCTGCAGTCTGTTCACCTGCAGTCTGTTCACCTGCAGTCTGTTCACCTGCAGTCTGTTCACCTGCAGCCTGTTCACCTGCAGCCTGTTCACCTGCAGCCTGTTCAGCAGCAGCCTTTTCACCTGCAATCTTTTCACCTGCAGCCTGTTCACCTGCAGCCGGTTCACCTGCAGTCGGTTCACCAGCAGCAGGTTCACCTGCAGTCTGTTCACCAGCAGCCTGTTCACCAGCAGCTTGTTCACCTGCAGCCTTTTCACCAGCAGCCTGTTCACCAGCAGCCTGTTCACCAGCAGCCTGTTCACCTGATGTCTGTTCACCAGCAGCCTGCTCACCAGCAGCCTGTTCACCTGCAGCCTGTTCAGCAGCAGCTTGTTCACCAGCACCCTGTTCACCTGCAGCCTGTTCACCAGCAGCCTGTTCACATGCAGCTTGTTCACCTGAAGCCTTTTCACCAGCAGCCTTTTCACCAGCAGTCTGTTCACCAGCAGCCTGTTCACCAGCAGCCTGTTCAGCAGCAGTCTGTTCACCTGATGTCTGTTCACCAGCAGTGTGTTCACCAGCAGCCTGTTCACCTGCAGCCTGTTCACCAGCAGCCTGTTCACCAGCAGCTTGTTCACCTGCAGCCTTTTCACCAGCATACGTTTCACCAGCAGCCTTTTCACCAGCAGCCTGTTCACCAGCATCCTGTTCACCAGCAGCCTGTTCACCTGATTTCTGTTCACCAGCAGCCTGTTCACCAGCAGCCTGTTCACCTGCAGCCTCTTCAGCAGCAGTCTGTTCACCAGCAGCCTGTTCACCTGCAGCCTGTTCACCAGCAGCTTGTTCACCTGCAGCCTTTTCACCAGCAGCCTTTTCACCAGCAGTCTGTTCACAAGCAGCCTGTTCACCAGCAGTCTGTTCAGCAGCAGTCTGTTCACCTGATGTCTGTTCACAAGCAGTGTGTTCACCAGCAGCCTGTTCACCTGCAGCCTCTTCACCAGCAGCCTGTTCACCAGCAGCCTGTTCACCAGCAGCCTGTTCACCAGCAGTCTGTTCACCAGCATCCTGTTCACCTGCAGCCTGTTCACCTGCAGCCTGTTCACCTGCAGCCTGTTCAGCAGTAACCTGTTCACCAGCATTCTGTTCACCAGCAGCCCGTTCAGCAGCAGCCTGTTCACCAGCAGTCTTTTCACCTGCAGTCGGTTCACCTGCAGTCGGTTCACCAGCAGCCTGTTCACCTGCAGCCTGCTCATTTGCAGCCTTTTCACCAGCAGCCTGTTCACCTGCAGTCTGTTCACCTGCAGCCTGTTCACCTGCAGTCTGTTCACGAGCAGCCTGTTCAGCAGCAGCCTGTTCACCAGCAGTGTGTTCACCGGCAGCCTGTTCACCAGCAGACTGTTCACCTGCAGCCTGTTCAGCAGCAGCCTGTTCAGCAGCAGCCTGTTCACCTGCAGCCTGTTCACCAGCAGCCTGTTCACCAGCAGCCTGTTCAGCAGCAGCCTATTCACCAGAAGCCTGTTCACCAGCAGCCTTTTCACCAGCAGTCTGTTCACCTGCAGTCTGTTCACCAGCAGCCTGTTCACCTGCAGCCTGTTCACCAGCAGCCTGTTTACCAGCAGCCTGTTCACCAGCAGTCTGTTCACCAGCAGCCTGTTCACATGCAGCCTGTTCACCTGCAGCCTGTTCACCAGCAGCCTGTTCACCAGCAGTCTGTTCACCAGCAGCCAGTTCAGCAGCAGCCTGTTCACCTGCAGCCTGTTCACCTGCAGCCTGTTCACCTGCAGTCGGTTCACCTGCAGTCAGTTCACCAGCAGCCTGTTCACCTGCAGTCTGTTCACCTGCAGCCTGTTCACCTGCAGCCTGTTCACCAGCAGCCTGTTCAGCAGCAGCCTGTTCACCTGCAATCTTTTCACCTGCAGCCTGTTCACCTGCAGCCGGTTCACCTGCAGTCGGTTCACCAGCAGCCTGTTCACCTGCAGTCTGTTCACCAGCAGCCTGTTCACCAGCAGCTTGTTCACCTGCAGCCTTTTCACCAGCAGCCTGTTCACCAGCAGCCTGTTCACCAGCAGCCTGTTCACCTGCAGTCGGTTCACCTGCAGTCAGTTCACCAGCAGCCTGTTCACCTGCAGTCTGTTCACCTGCAGTCTGTTCACCTGCAGTCTGTTCACCTGCAGCCTGTTCACCTGCAGCCTGTTCACCTGCAGCCTGTTCAGCAGCAGCCTGTTCACCTGCAATCTTTTCACCTGCAGCCTGTTCACCTGCAGCCGGTTCACCTGCAGTCGGTTCACCAGCAGCCTGTTCACCTGCAGTCTGTTCACCTGCAGCCTGTTCACCAGCAGCTTGTTCACCTGCAGCCTTTTCACCAGCAGCCTGTTCACCAGCAGCCTGTTCACCAGCAGCCTGTTCACCTGATGTCTGTTCACCAGCAGCCTGCTCACGAGCAGCCTGTTCACCTGCAGCCTGTTCAGCAGCAGCTTGTTCACCAGCACCCTGTTCACCTGCAGCCTGTTCACCAGCAGCCTGTTCACATGCAGCTTGTTCACCTGAAGCCTTTTCACCAGCAGCCTTTTCACCAGCAGTCTGTTCACCAGCAGCCTGTTCACCAGCAGCCTGTTCAGCAGCAGTCTGTTCACCTGATGTCTGTTCACCAGCAGTGTGTTCACCAGCAGCCTGTTCACCTGCAGATTGTTCACCAGCAGCCTTTTTACCAGCAGCCTGTTCACCAGCAGTCTGTTCACCTGCAGCCTGTTCACCAGCAGCCTGTTCACCTGCAACCTGTTCACCTGCAGCCTGTTCACCTGCAGCCTGTTCACCTGCAGCCTGTTCACCTGCAGCCTGTTCAGCAGCAGCCTGTTCACCAGCAGTCTGTTCACCAGCAGCCTGTTCACCAGCAGCCTGTTCACCTGCAGCCTGTTCACCAGCAGCCTGTTCACCAGCAGTCTGTTCACAAGCAGCCTGTTCACCAGCAGCCTGTTTACCTGCAGCTTGTTCACCAGCAGCTTGTTTACCAGCAGCCTGTTCACCTGCAGCCTCTTCACCTGCAGTCTGTTCACCTGCAGTCGGTTCACCTGCAGTCGGTTCACCAGCAGCCTGTTCACCAGCAGCCTGTTCACCAGCAGCCTGTTCACCTGCAGCCTGTTCACCAGCAGCCTGTTCACCTGCAGCCTGTTCACCTGCAGCCTGTTCACCAGCAGCCTGTTCACCAGCAGCCTGTTCACCTGCAGCCTGTTCACCAGCAGCCTGTTCACCAGCAGCTTGTTCACCTGCAGCCTTTTCACCATTAGCCTTTTCACCAGCAGCCTTTTCACCAGCAGCCTGTTCACCAGCATCCTGTTCACCAGCAGCCTGTTCACCTGATTTCTGTTCACCAGCAGCCTGTTCACCAGCAGCCTGTTCACCTGCAGCCTCTTCAGCAGCAGTCTGTTCACCAGCAGCCTGTTCACCTGCAGCCTGTTCACCAGCAGCTTGTTCACCTGCAGCCTTTTCACCAGCAGCCTTTTCACCAGCAGTCTGTTCACCAGCAGCCTGTTCACCAGCAGTCTGTTCAGCAGCAGTCTGTTCACCTGATGTCTGTTCACCAGCAGTGTGTTCACCAGCAGCCTGTTCACCTGCAGCCTCTTCACCAGCAGCCTGTTCACCAGCAGCCTGTTCACCAGCAGCCTGTTCACCAGCAGTCTGTTCACCAGCATCCTGTTCACCTGCAGCCTGTTCACCTGCAGCCTGTTCACCTACAGCCTGTTCAGCAGTAGCCTGTTCACCAGCATTCTGTTCACCAGCAGCCTGTTCAGCAGCAGCCTGTTCACCAGCAGTCTTTTCACCTGCAGTCGGTTCACCTGCAGTCGGTTCACCAGCAGCCTGTTCACCTGCAGCCTGCTCATTTGCAGCCTTTTCACCAGCAGCCTGTTCACCTGCAGTCTGTTCACCTGCAGCCTGTTGACCTGCAGTCTGTTCACCAGCAGCCTGTTCAGCAGCAGCCTGTTCACCAGCAGTGTGTTCACCAGCAGCCTGTTCACCAGCAGACTGTTCACCTGCAGCCTGTTCAGCAGCAGCCTATTCACCAGAAGCCTGTTCACCAGCAGCCTTTTCACCAGCAGTCTGTTCACCTGCAGTCTGTTCACCTGCAGTCGGTTCACCTGCAGTCGGTTCACCAGCAGCCTGTTCACCAGCAGCCTGTTCACCTGCAGCCTGTTCACCAGCAGCCTGTTCACCTGCAGCCTGTTCACCAGCAGCCTGTTCACCAGCAGCCTGTTCACCAGCAGCCTGTTCACCAGCAGCCTTTTCATCAGCAGCCTATTCACCAGCAGCCTGTTCACCAACAGACTGTTCACCTGCAGCCTGTTCACCAGCTGCTTGTTCACCGGCAGTCTGTTCACCGGCAGCCTGTTCAGCAGCAGCCTGTTCACCTGCAGCCTGTTCAGCAGAGTCTGTTCACCAGCAGCCTGTTCACCTGCAGCCTGTTCACCAGCAGCCTGTTTACCAGCAGCCTGTTCACCAGCAGCCTGTTCACCAGCAGCCTGTTCACCAGCAGCCTGTTCACCTGCAGCCTGTTCACCTGATGTCTGTTCACCAGCAGCCTGTTCACCTGCAGCCTGTTCACCAGCAGCCTGTTTACTAGCAGCCTGTTCACCAGCAGTCTGTTCACCAGCAGCCTGTTCACATGCAGCCTGTTCACCTGCAGCCTGTTCACCAGCAGCCTGTTCACCAGCAGTCTGTTCACCAGCAGCCAGTTCAGCAGCAGCCTGTTCACCTGCAGCCTGTTCACCTGCAGCCTGTTCACCTGCAGCCTGTTCACCTGCAGTCGGTTCACCTGCAGTCAGTTCACCAGCAGCCTGTTCACCTGCAGTCTGTTCACCTGCAGTCTGTTCACCTGCAGTCTGTTCACCTGCAGCCTGTTCACCTGCAGCCTGTTCACCTGCAGCCTGTTCAGCAGCAGCCTGTTCACCTGCAATCTTTTCACCTGCAGACTGTTCACCTGCAGCCGGTTCACCTGCAGTCGGTTCACCAGCAGCCTGTTCACCTGCAGTCTGTTCACCAGCAGCCTGTTCACCAGCAGCTTGTTCACCTGCAGCCTTTTCACCAGCAGCCTGTTCACCAGCAGCCTGTTCACCAGCAGCCTGTTCACCTGATGTCTGTTCACCAGCAGCCTGCTCACCAGCAGCCTGTTCACCTGCAGCCTGTTCAGCAGCAGCTTGTTCACCAGCACCCTGTTCACCTGCAGCCTGTTCACCAGCAGCCTGTTCACATGCAGCTTGTTCACCTGAAGCCTTTTCACCAGCAGCCTTTTCACCAGCAGTCTGTTCACCAGCAGCCTGTTCACCAGCAGCCTGTTCAGCAGCAGTCTGTTCACCTGATGTCTGTTCACCAGCAGTGTGTTCACCAGCAGCCTGTTCACCTATAGCTTGTTCACCAGCAGCCTTTTTACCAGCAGCCTGTTCACCAGCAGCCTGTTCACCTGATGTCTGTTCACCAGCAGCCTGCTCACCAGCAGCCTGTTCACCTGCAGCCTGTTCAGCAGCAGCTTGTTCACCAGCACCCTGTTCACCTGCAGCCTGTTCACCAGCAGACTGTTCACCTGCAGCCTGTTCACCAGCTGCTTGTTCACCAGCAGCCTGTTCACCTGCAGCCTGTTCACCAGCAGTCTGTTCACCAGCAGCCTGTTCACCAGCAGCCTGTTCACCTGCAGCCTGTTCACAAGCAGCCTGTTCACCAGCAGTCTGTTCACAAGCAGCCTGTTCACCAGCAGCCTGTTTACCTGCAGCTTGTTCACCATCAGCTTGTTTACCAGCAGCCTGTTCACCTGCAGCCTCTTCACCTGCAGTCTGTTCACCTGCAGTCGGTTCACCTGCAGTCGGTTCACCAGCATTCTGTTCACCAGCAGCCTGTTCACCTGCAGCCTGTTCACCAGCAGCCTGTTCACCTGCAGCCTGTTCACCTGCAGCCTGTTCACCAGCAGCCTGTTCACCAGCAGCCTGTTCACCTGCAGCCTGTTCACCAGCAGCCTGTTCACCAGCAGCTTGTTCACCTGCAGCCTTTTCACCATTAGCCTTTTCACCAGCAGCCTTTTCACCAGCAGCCTGTTCACCAGCATCCTGTTCACCAGCAGCCTGTTCACCTGATTTCTGTTCACCAGCAGCCTGTTCACCAGCAGCCTGTTCACCTGCAGCCTCTTCAGCAGCAGTCTGTTCACCAGCAGCCTGTTCACCTGCAGCCTGTTCACCAGCAGCTTGTTCACCTGCAGCCTTTTCACCAGCAGCCTTTTCACCAGCAGTCTGTTCACCAGCAGCCTGTTCACCAGCAGTCTGTTCAGCAGCAGTCTGTTCACCTGATGTCTGTTCACCAGCAGTGTGTTCACCAGCAGCCTGTTCACCTGCAGCCTCTTCACCAGCAGCCTGTTCACCAGCAGCCTGTTCACCAGCAGCCTGTTCACCAGCAGTCTGTTCACCAGCATCCTGTTCACCTGCAGCCTGTTCACCTGCAGCCTGTTCACCTGCAGCCTGTTCAGCAGTAGCCTGTTCACCAGCATTCTGTTCACCAGCAGCCTGTTCAGCAGCAGCCTGTTCACCAGCAGTCTTTTCACCTGCAGTCGGTTCACCAGCAGCCTGTTCACCAGCAGCCTGTTCACCAGCAGCCTGTTCACCAGCAGTCTGTTCACCAGCAGCCTGTTTGCCAGCAGCCTGTTCACCTGCAGCCTGTTCAACTGCAGTCGGTTCACCTGCAGTCGGTTCACCTGCAGTCGGTTCACCAGCAGCCTGTTCACCAGCAGCCTGTTCACCTGCAGCCTGTTCAGCAGTAGTCTTTTCACCAGCAGTCTGTTCACCAGCAGCCTTTTCACCAGCAGCCTGTTCACCAACAGCCTGTTAACCAGCAGCCTGTTCACCAGCAGCCTGTTCACCAGCAGACTGTTCACCTGCAGCCTGTTCACCAGCTGCTTGTTCACCAGCAGCCTGTTCACCTGCAGCCTGTTCACCAGCAGTCTGTTCACCAGCAGCCTGTTCACCTGCAGCCTGTTCACCTGATGTCTATTTCAACAGCAGCCTGTTCACCAGCAGCCTGTTCACCAGCAGCCTGTTCACCTGCAGCCTGTTCAGCAGCAGTCTGTTCACCAGCAGCCTGTTCACCAGCAGCCTGTTCACCTGCAGCCTGTTCAGCAGCAGCCTGTTTACCAGCAGCCTGTTCACCAGCAGTCTGTTCACCAGCAGCCTGTTCACATGCAGCCTGTTCACCTATAGCCTGTTCACCAGCAGCCTGTTCACCTATAGCCTGTTCACCAGCAGCCTGTTCACCTGCAGCCTGTTCAGCAGCAGTCTGTTCACCAGCAGCCTGTTCACCAGCAGCCTGTTCACCTGCAGCCTGTTCACCAGCAGCCTGTTTACCAGCAGCCTGTTCACCAGCAGTCTGTTCACCAGCAGCCTGTTCACATGCAGCCTGTTCACCTATAGCCTGTTCACCAGCAGCCTGTTCACCAGCAGTCTGTTCACCAGCAGCCAGTTCAGCAGCAGCCTGTTCACCTGCAGTCGGTTCACCTGCAACCTGTTCACCTGCAGTCGGTTCACCTGCAGTCAGTTCACCAGCAGCCTGTTCACCTGCAGTCTGTTCACCTGCAGTCTGTTCACCTGCAGTCTGTTCACCTGCAGCCTGTTCACCTGCAGCCTGTTCACCTGCAGCCTGTTCAGCAGCAGCCTTTTCACCTGCAATCTTTTCACCTGCAGCCTGTTCACCTGCAGCCGGTTCACCTGCAGTCGGTTCACCAGCAGCCTGTTCACCTGCAGTCTGTTCACCAGCAGCCTGTTCACCAGCAGCTTGTTCACCTGCAGCCTTTTCACCAGCAGCCTGTTCACCAGCAGCCTGTTCACCAGCAGCCTGTTCACCTGATGTCTGTTCACCAGCAGCCTGCTCACCAGCAGCCTGTTCACCTGCAGCCTGTTCAGCAGCAGCTTGTTCACCAGCACCCTGTTCACCTGCAGCCTGTTCACCAGCAGCCTGTTCACATGCAGCTTGTTCACCTGAAGCCTTTTCACCAGCAGCCTTTTCACCAGCAGTCTGTTCACCAGCAGCCTGTTCACCAGCAGCCTGTTCAGCAGCAGTCTGTTCACCTGATGTCTGTTCACCAGCAGTGTGTTCACCAGCAGCCTGTTCACCTGCAGCCTGTTCACCAGCAGCCTGTTCACCAGCAGCTTGTTCACCTGCAGCCTTTTCACCAGCATACGTTTCACCAGCAGCCTTTTCACCAGCAGCCTGTTCACCAGCATCCTGTTCACCAGCAGCCTGTTCACGTGATTTCTGTTCACCAGCAGCCTGTTCACCAGCAGCCTGTTCACCTGCAGCCTCTTCAGCAGCAGTCTGTTCACCAGCAGCCTGTTCACCTGCAGCCTGTTCACCAGCAGCTTGTTCACCTGCAGCCTTTTCACCAGCAGCCTTTTCACCAGCAGTCTGTTCACAAGCAGCCTGTTCACCAGCAGTCTGTTCAGCAGCAGTCTGTTCACCTGATGTCTGTTCACAAGCAGTGTGTTCACCAGCAGCCTGTTCACCTGCAGCCTCTTCACCAGCAGCCTGTTCACCAGCAGCCTGTTCACCAGCAGCCTGTTCACCAGCAGTCTGTTCACCAGCATCCTGTTCACCTGCAGCCTGTTCACCTGCAGCCTGTTCACCTGCAGCCTGTTCAGCAGTAGCCTGTTCACCAGCATTCTGTTCACCAGCAGCCTGTTCAGCAGCAGCCTGTTCACCAGCAGTCTTTTCACCTGCAGTCGGTTCACCTGCAGTCGGTTCACCAGCAGCCTGTTCACCTGCAGCCTGCTCATTTGCAGCCTTTTCACCAGCAGCCTGTTCACCTGCAGTCTGTTCACCTGCAGCCTGTTCACCTGCAGTCTGTTCACGAGCAGCCTGTTCAGCAGCAGCCTGTTCACCAGCAGTGTGTTCACCGGCAGCCTGTTCACCAGCAGACTGTTCACCTGCAGCCTGTTCAGCAGCAGCCTGTTCAGCAGCAGCCTGTTCACCTGCAGCCTGTTCACCAGCAGCCTGTTCACCAGCAGCCTGTTCAGCAGCAGCCTATTCACCAGAAGCCTGTTCACCAGCAGCCTTTTCACCAGCAGTCTGTTCACCTGCAATCTGTTCACCAGCAGCCTGTTCACCTGCAGCCTGTTCACCAGCAGCCTGTTTACCAGCAGCCTGTTCACCAGCAGTCTGTTCACCAGCAGCCTGTTCACATGCAGCCTGTTCACCTGCAGCCTGTTCACCAGCAGCCTGTTCACCAGCAGTCTGTTCACCAGCAGCCAGTTCAGCAGCAGCCTGTTCACCTGCAGCCTGTTCACCTGCAGCCTGTTCACCTGCAGTCGGTTCACCTGCAGTCAGTTCACCAGCAGCCTGTTCACCTGCAGTCTGTTCACCTGCAGCCTGTTCACCTGCAGCCTGTTCACCAGCAGCCTGTTCAGCAGCAGCCTGTTCACCTGCAATCTTTTCACCTGCAGCCTGTTCACCTGCAGCCGGTTCACCTGCAGTCGGTTCACCAGCAGCCTGTTCACCTGCAGTCTGTTCACCAGCAGCCTGTTCACCAGCAGCTTGTTCACCTGCAGCCTTTTCACCAGCAGCCTGTTCACCAGCAGCCTGTTCACCAGCAGCCTGTTCACCTGCAGTCGGTTCACCTGCAGTCAGTTCACCAGCAGCCTGTTCACCCCCAGTCTGTTCACCTGCAGTCTGTTCACCTGCAGTCTGTTCACCTGCAGCCTGTTCACCTGCAGCCTGTTCACCTGCAGCCTGTTCAGCAGCAGCCTGTTCACCTGCAATCTTTTCACCTGCAGCCTGTTCACCTGCAGCCGGTTCACCTGCAGTCGGTTCACCAGCAGCCTGTTCACCTGCAGTCTGTTCACCTGCAGCCTGTTCACCAGCAGCTTGTTCACCTGCAGACTTTTCACCAGCAGCCTGTTCACCAGCAGCCTGTTCACCAGCAGCCTGTTCACCTGCAGCCTGTTCACCTGATGTCTGTTCACCAGCAGCCTGTTCACCTGCAGCCTGTTCACCAGCAGCCTGTTTACTAGCAGCCTGTTCACCAGCAGTCTGTTCACCAGCAGCCTGTTCACATGCAGCCTGTTCACCTGCAGCCTGTTCACCAGCAGCCTGTTCACCAGCAGTCTGTTCACCAGCAGCCAGTTCAGCAGCAGCCTGTTCACCTGCAGCCTGTTCACCTGCAGCCTGTTCACCTGCAGCCTGTTCACCTGCAGTCGGTTCACCTGCAGTCAGTTCACCAGCAGCCTGTTCACCTGCAGCCTGTTCACCTGCAGCCTGTTCACCTGCAGCCTGTTCAGCAGCAGCCTGTTCACCTGCAATCTTTTCACCTGCAGACTGTTCACCTGCAGCCGGTTCACCTGCAGTCGGTTCACCAGCAGCCTGTTCACCTGCAGTCTGTTCACCAGCAGCCTGTTCACCAGCAGCTTGTTCACCTGCAGCCTTTTCACCAGCAGCCTGTTCACCAGCAGCCTGTTCACCAGCAGCCTGTTCACCTGATGTCTGTTCACCAGCAGCCTGCTCACCAGCAGCCTGTTCACCTGCAGCCTGTTCAGCAGCAGCTTGTTCACCAGCACCCTGTTCACCTGCAGCCTGTTCACCAGCAGCCTGTTCACATGCAGCTTGTTCACCTGAAGCCTTTTCACCAGCAGCCTTTTCACCAGCAGTCTGTTCACCAGCAGCCTGTTCACCAGCAGCCTGTTCAGCAGCAGTCTGTTCACCTGATGTCTGTTCACCAGCAGTGTGTTCACCAGCAGCCTGTTCACCTATAGCTTGTTCACCAGCAGCCTTTTTACCAGCAGCCTGTTCACCAGCAGCCTGTTCACCTGATGTCTGTTCACCAGCAGCCTGCTCACCAGCAGCCTTTTTACCAGCAGCCTGTTCACCAGCAGCCTGTTCACCTGATGTCTGTTCACCAGCAGCCTGCTCACCAGCAGCCTGTTCACCTGCAGCCTGTTCAGCAGCAGCTTGTTCACCAGCACCCTGTTCACCTGCAGCCTGTTCACCAGCAGACTGTTCACCTGCAGCCTGTTCACCAGCTGCTTGTTCACCAGCAGCCTGTTCACCTGCAGCCTGTTCACCAGCAGTCTGTTCACCAGCAGCCTGTTCACCAGCAGCCTGTTCACCTGCAGCCTGTTCACAAGCAGCCTGTTCACCAGCAGTCTGTTCACAAGCAGCCTGTTCACCAGCAGCCTGTTCACCTGCAGCCTGTTCACCTGCAGCCTGTTCACCAGCAGCCTGTTCACCAGCAGCCTGTTCACCTGCAGCCTGTTCACCAGCAGCCTGTTCACCAGCAGCTTGTTCACCTGCAGCCTTTTCACCATTAGCCTTTTCACCAGCAGCCTTTTCACCAGCAGCCTGTTCACCTGATTTCTGTTCACCAGCAGCCTGTTCACCAGCAGCCTGTTCACCTGCAGCCTCTTCAGCAGCAGTCTGTTCACCAGCAGCCTGTTCACCTGCAGCCTGTTCACCAGCAGCTTGTTCACCTGCAGCCTTTTCACCAGCAGCCTTTTCACCAGCAGTCTGTTCACCAGCAGCCTGTTCACCAGCAGTCTGTTCAGCAGCAGTCTGTTCACCTGATGTCTGTTCACCAGCAGTGTGTTCACCAGCAGCCTGTTCACCTGCAGCCTCTTCACCAGCAGCCTGTTCACCAGCAGCCTGTTCACCAGCAGCCTGTTCACCAGCAGTCTGTTCACCAGCATCCTGTTCACCTGCAGCCTGTTCACCTGCAGCCTGTTCACCTGCAGCCTGTTCAGCAGTAGCCTGTTCACCAGCATTCTGTTCACCAGCAGCCTGTTCAGCAGCAGCCTGTTCACCAGCAGTCTTTTCACCTGCAGTCGGTTCACCTGCAGTCGGTTCACCAGCAGTCTGTTCACCTGCAGCCTGTTCACCTGCAGTCTGTTCACCAGCAGCCTGTTCAGCAGCAGCCTGTTCACCAGCAGTGTGTTCACCAGCAGCCTGTTCACCAGCAGACTGTTCACCTGCAGCCTGTTCAGCAGCAGCCTATTCACCAGAAGCCTGTTCACCAGCAGCCTTTTCACCAGCAGTCTGTTCACCTGCAGTCTGTTCACCTGCAGTCGGTTCACCTGCAGTCGGTTCCCCAGCAGCCTGTTCACCAGCAGCCTGTTCACCTGCAGCCTGTTCACCAGCAGCCTGTTCACCTGCAGCCTGTTCACCAGCAGCCTGTTCACCAGCAGCCTGTTCACCAGCAGCCTGTTCACCAGCAGCCTTTTCATCAGCAGCCTATTCACCAGCAGCCTGTTCACCAACAGACTGTTCACCTGCAGCCTGTTCACCAGCTGCTTGTTCACCGGCAGTCTGTTCACCGGCAGCCTGTTCAGCAGCAGCCTGTTCACCTGCAGCCTGTTCAGCAGAGTCTGTTCACCAGCAGCCTGTTCACCTGCAGCCTGTTCACCAGCAGCCTGTTTACCAGCAGCCTGTTCACCAGCAGCCTGTTCACCAGCAGCCTGTTCACCTGCAGCCTGTTCACCTGATGTCTGTTCACCAGCAGCCTGTTCACCTGCAGCCTGTTCACCAGCAGCCTGTTTACTAGCAGCCTGTTCACCAGCAGTCTGTTCACCAGCAGCCTGTTCACATGCAGCCTGTTCACCTGCAGCCTGTTCACCAGCAGCCTGTTCACCAGCAGTCTGTTCACCAGCAGCCAGTTCAGCAGCAGCCTGTTCACCTGCAGCCTGTTCACCTGCAGCCTGTTCACCTGCAGCCTGTTCACCTGCAGTCGGTTCACCTGCAGTCAGTTCACCAGCAGCCTGTTCACCTGCAGTCTGTTCACCTGCAGTCTGTTCACCTGCAGTCTGTTCACCTGCAGCCTGTTCACCTGCAGCCTGTTCACCTGCAGCCTGTTCAGCAGCAGCCTGTTCACCTGCAATCTTTTCACCTGCAGACTGTTCACCTGCAGCCGGTTCACCTGCAGTCGGTTCACCAGCAGCCTGTTCACCTGCAGTCTGTTCACCAGCAGCCTGTTCACCAGCAGCTTGTTCACCTGCAGCCTTTTCACCAGCAGCCTGTTCACCAGCAGCCTGTTCACCAGCAGCCTGTTCACCTGATGTCTGTTCACCAGCAGCCTGCTCACCAGCAGCCTGTTCACCTGCAGCCTGTTCAGCAGCAGCCTGTTCACCAGCACCCTGTTCACCTGCAGCCTGTTCACCAGCAGCCAGTTCAGCAGCAGCCTGTTCACCTGCAGCCTGTTCACCTGCAGCCTGTTCACCTGCAGCCTGTTCACCTGCAGTCGGTTCACCTGCAGTCAGTTCACCAGCAGCCTGTTCACCTGCAGTCTGTTCACCTGCAGTCTGTTCACCTGCAGTCTGTTCACCTGCAGCCTGTTCACCTGCAGCCTGTTCACCTGCAGCCTGTTCAGCAGCAGCCTGTTCACCTGCAATCTTTTCACCTGCAGACTGTTCACCTGCAGCCGGTTCACCTGCAGTCGGTTCACCAGCAGCCTGTTCACCTGCAGTCTGTTCACCAGCAGCCTGTTCACCAGCAGCTTGTTCACCTGCAGCCTTTTCACCAGCAGCCTGTTCACCAGCAGCCTGTTCACCAGCAGCCTGTTCACCTGATGTCTGTTCACCAGCAGCCTGCTCACCAGCAGCCTGTTCACCTGCAGCCTGTTCAGCAGCAGCCTGTTCACCAGCACCCTGTTCACCTGCAGCCTGTTCACCAGCAGCCTGTTCACATGCAGCTTGTTCACCTGAAGCCTTTTCACCAGCAGCCTTTTCACCAGCAGTCTGTTCACCAGCAGCCTGTTCACCAGCAGCCTGTTCAGCAGCAGTCTGTTCACCTGATGTCTGTTCACCAGCAGTGTGTTCACCAGCAGCCTGTTCACCTATAGCTTGTTCACCAGCAGCCTTTTTACCAGCAGCCTGTTCACCAGCAGCCTGTTCACCTGATGTCTGTTCACCAGCAGCCTGCTCACCATCAGCCTGTTCACCTGCAGCCTGTTCAGCAGCAGCTTGTTCACCAGCACCCTGTTCACCTGCAGCCTGTTCACCAGCAGTCTGTTCACCTGCAGCCTGTTCATCAGCAGCCTGTTCACCTGCAGCCTGTTCACCAGCAGCCTGTTCACCAGCAGTCGGTTCACCTGCAGTCGGTTCACCAGCAGCCTGTTCACCTGCAATCTGTTCACCTGCAGTCGGTTCACCTGCAGTCGGTTCACCAGCAGCCTGTTCACCTGCAGTCTGTTCACCTGCAGTCGGTTCACCAGCAGCCTGTTCACCTGCAGCCTGTTCACCAGCAGCCATTTCACCAGCAGACTGTTCACCTGATGTCTGTTCGCCAGCAGCCTGTTCACCGGCAGCCTGTTCACTAGCAACTTGTTCACCTGCAGCCTGTTCAGCAGTAGTCTGTTCACCAGCAGTCTGTTCACCAGCAGCCTGTTCACCAGCAGCCTGTTCACCAGCAGCCTGTTCACCAGCAGCCTGTTCACCAGCAGCCTTTTCATCTGCAGCCTATTCACCAGCAGCCTGTTTACTAGCAGCCTGTTCACCAGCAGTCTGTTCACCAGCAGCCTGTTCACATGCAGCCTGTTCACCTGCAGCCTGTTCACCAGCAGCCTGTTCACCAGCAGTCTGTTCACCAGCAGCCAGTTCAGCAGCAGCCTGTTCACCTGCAGCCTGTTCACCTGCAGCCTGTTCACCTGCAGCCTGTTCACCTGCAGTCGGTTCACCTGCAGTCAGTTCACCAGCAGCCTGTTCACCTGCAGTCTGTTCACCTGCAGTCTGTTCACCTGCAGTCTGTTCACCTGCAGCCTGTTCACCTGCAGCCTGTTCACCTGCAGCCTGTTCAGCAGCAGCCTGTTCACCTGCAATCTTTTCACCTGCAGACTGTTCACCTGCAGCCGGTTCACCTGCAGTCGGTTCACCAGCAGCCTGTTCACCTGCAGTCTGTTCACCAGCAGCCTGTTCACCAGCAGCTTGTTCACCTGCAGCCTTTTCACCAGCAGCCTGTTCACCAGCAGCCTGTTCACCAGCAGCCTGTTCACCTGATGTCTGTTCACCAGCAGCCTGCTCACCAGCAGCCTGTTCACCTGCAGCCTGTTCAGCAGCAACTTGTTCACCAGCACCCTGTTCACCTGCAGCCTGTTCACCAGCAGCCTGTTCACATGCAGCTTGTTCACCTGAAGCCTTTTCACCAGCAGCCTTTTCACCAGCAGTCTGTTCACCAGCAGCCTGTTCACCAGCAGCCTGTTCAGCAGCAGTCTGTTCACCTGATGTCTGTTCACCAGCAGTGTGTTCACCAGCAGCCTGTTCACCTATAGCTTGTTCACCAGCAGCCTTTTTACCAGCAGCCTGTTCACCAGCAGCCTGTTCACCTGATGTCTGTTCACCAGCAGCCTGCTCACCATCAGCCTGTTCACCTGCAGCCTGTTCAGCAGCAGCTTGTTCACCAGCACCCTGTTCACCTGCAGCCTGTTCACCAGCAGTCTGTTCACCTGCAGCCTGTTCATCAGCAGCCTGTTCACCTGCAGCCTGTTCACCAGCAGCCTGTTCACCAGCAGTCGGTTCACCTGCAGTCGGTTCACCAGCAGCCTGTTCACCTGCAATCTGTTCACCTGCAGTCGGTTCACCTGCAGTCGGTTCACCAGCAGCCTGTTCACCTGCAGTCTGTTCACCTGCAGTCGGTTCACCAGCAGCCTGTTCACCTGCAGCCTGTTCACCAGCAGCCATTTCACCAGCAGACTGTTCACCTGATGTCTGTTCGCCAGCAGCCTGTTCACCGGCAGCCTGTTCACTAGCAACTTGTTCACCTGCAGCCTGTTCAGCAGTAGTCTGTTCACCAGCAGTCTGTTCACCAGCAGCCTGTTCACCAGCAGCCTGTTCACCAGCAGCCTGTTCACCAGCAGCCTGTTCACCAGCAGCCTTTTCATCTGCAGCCTATTCACCAGCAGCCTGTTCACCAGCAGACTGTTCACCTGCAGCCTGTTCACCAGCTGCTTGTTCACCAGCAGTCTGTTCACCAGCAGCCTGTTCAGCAGCAGCCTGTTCACCTGCAGCCTGTTCAGCAGCAGTCTGTTCACCAGCAGCCTGTTCACCTGCAGCCTGTTCACCAGCAGCATGTTCACCAGCAGCCTGTTCACCTGCAGCCTGTTCACCTGATGTCTGTTCACCAGCAGCCTGTTCACCTGCAGCCTGTTCACCAGCAGCCTATTCACCTGCAGCCTGTTCACCAGCAGCTTGTTCACCTGCAGCCTTTTCACCAGCAGCCTTTTCACCAGCAGCCTGTTCACCAGCAGCCTGTTCACCAGCAGCCTGTTCACCTGATGTCTGTTCACCAGCAGCCTGTTCAACTGCAGCCTGTTCAGCAGCAGTCTGTTCACCTGCTGCCTGTTCACCAGCAGCCTGTTCACCAGCAGCTTGTTCACCTGCAGCCTTTTCATCAGCAGCCTTTTCACTAGCAGCTTGTTTACCATTAGCCTGTTCACCTGCAGCCTGTTCACCTGCAGTCTGTTCACCTGCAGTTTGTTCACATGCAGTCGGTTCACCAGCAGCCTGTTCACCAGCAGCCTGTTCACCTGCAGCCTGTTCAGCAGCAGCCTGTTCACCAGCAGCCTGTTCACCTGATTTCTGTTCACCAGCAGCCTGTTCACCAGCAGCCTGTTCACCTGCAGCCTCTTCAGCAGCAGTCTGTTCACCAGCAGCCTGTTCACCTGCAGCCTGTTCACCAGCAGCTTGTTCACCTGCAGCCTTTTCACCAGCAGCCTTTTCACCAGCAGTCTGTTCACCAGCAGCCTGTTCACCAGCAGCCTGTTCAACAGCAGTCTGTTCACCTGATGTCTGTTCACCAGCAGTGTGTTCACCAGCAGCCTGTTCACCTGCAGCGTGTTCACCAGCAGCCTGTTCACCAGCAGCCTGTTCACCAGCAGTCTGTTCACCAGCAGCCTGTTCACCTGCAGCCTGTTCACCAGCAGCCTGTTCACCTGCAGCCTGTTCAGCAGTAGCCTGTTCACCAGCATTCTGTTCACCAGCAGCCTGTTCAGCAGCAGCCTGTTCACCAGCAGTCTTTTCACCTGCAGTCGATTCACCTGCAGTCGGTTCACCAGCAGCCTGTTCACCTGCAGCCTGCTCACTTGCAGCCTTTTCACCAGCAGCCTGTTCACCTGCAGTCTGTTCACCTGCAGCCTGTTCATCTGCAGTCTGTTCACCAGCAGCCTGTTCAGCAGCAGCCTTTTCACCAGCAGCTTGTTTACCATTAGCCTGTTCACCTGCAGCCTGTTCACCTGCAGTCTGTTCACCTGCAGTCGGTTCACCTGCAGTCGGTTCACCAGCAGCCTGTTCACCAGCAGCCTGTTCACCTGCAGCCTGTTCAGCAGCAGTCTGTTCACCTGCAGCCTGTTCACCTGCAGCCTGTTCACAGGCAGCCTGTTCACCAGCAGTCTGTTCACCAGCAGCCTGTTCACCAGCAGCCTGTTCACCTGCAGCTTGTTCACCAGCAGCTTGTTTACCAGCAGCCTGTTCACCTGCAGCCTGTTCACCTGCAGTCTGTTCACCTGCAGTCGGTTCACCTGCAGTCGGTTCACCAGCAGCCTGTTCACCAGCAGCCTGTTCACCTGCAGCCTGTTCAGCAGCAGCTTGTTCACCAGCACCCTGTTCACCTGCAGCCTGTTCACCAGCAGTCTGTTCACCTGCAGCCTGTTCATCAGCAGCCTGTTCACCTGCAGCCTGTTCACCAGCAGCCTGTTCACCAGCAGTCGGTTCACCTGCAGTCGGTTCACCAGCAGCCTGTTCACCTGCAATCTGTTCACCTGCAGTCGGTTCACCTGCAGTCGGTTCACCAGCAGCCTGTTCACCTGCAGTCTGTTCACCTGCAGTCGGTTCACCAGCAGCCTGTTCACCTGCAGCCTGTTCACCAGCAGCCATTTCACCAGCAGACTGTTCACCTGATGTCCGTTCGCCAGCAGCCTGTTCACCGGCAGCCTGTTCACTAGCAACTTGTTCACCTGCAGCCTGTTCAGCAGTAGTCTGTTCACCAGCAGTCTGTTCACCAGCAGCCTGTTCACCAGCAGCCTGTTCACCAGCAGCCTGTTCACCAGCAGCCTGTTCACCAGCAGCCTTTTCATCTGCAGCCTATTCACCAGCAGCCTGTTTACTAGCAGCCTGTTCACCAGCAGTCTGTTCACCAGCAGCCTGTTCACATGCAGCCTGTTCACCTGCAGCCTGTTCACCAGCAGCCTGTTCACCAGCAGTCTGTTCACCAGCAGCCAGTTCAGCAGCAGCCTGTTCACCTGCAGCCTGTTCACCTGCAGCCTGTTCACCTGCAGCCTGTTCACCTGCAGTCGGTTCACCTGCAGTCAGTTCACCAGCAGCCTGTTCACCTGCAGTCTGTTCACCTGCAGTCTGTTCACCTGCAGTCTGTTCACCTGCAGCCTGTTCACCTGCAGCCTGTTCACCTGCAGCCTGTTCAGCAGCAGCCTGTTCACCTGCAATCTTTTCACCTGCAGACTGTTCACCTGCAGCCGGTTCACCTGCAGTCGGTTCACCAGCAGCCTGTTCACCTGCAGTCTGTTCACCAGCAGCCTGTTCACCAGCAGCTTGTTCACCTGCAGCCTTTTCACCAGCAGCCTGTTCACCAGCAGCCTGTTCACCAGCAGCCTGTTCACCTGATGTCTGTTCACCAGCAGCCTGCTCACCAGCAGCCTGTTCACCTGCAGCCTGTTCAGCAGCAACTTGTTCACCAGCACCCTGTTCACCTGCAGCCTGTTCACCAGCAGCCTGTTCACATGCAGCTTGTTCACCTGAAGCCTTTTCACCAGCAGCCTTTTCACCAGCAGTCTGTTCACCAGCAGCCTGTTCACCAGCAGCCTGTTCAGCAGCAGTCTGTTCACCTGATGTCTGTTCACCAGCAGTGTGTTCACCAGCAGCCTGTTCACCTATAGCTTGTTCACCAGCAGCCTTTTTACCAGCAGCCTGTTCACCAGCAGCCTGTTCACCTGATGTCTGTTCACCAGCAGCCTGCTCACCATCAGCCTGTTCACCTGCAGCCTGTTCAGCAGCAGCTTGTTCACCAGCACCCTGTTCACCTGCAGCCTGTTCACCAGCAGTCTGTTCACCTGCAGCCTGTTCATCAGCAGCCTGTTCACCTGCAGCCTGTTCACCAGCAGCCTGTTCACCAGCAGTCGGTTCACCTGCAGTCGGTTCACCAGCAGCCTGTTCACCTGCAATCTGTTCACCTGCAGTCGGTTCACCTGCAGTCGGTTCACCAGCAGCCTGTTCACCTGCAGTCTGTTCACCTGCAGTCGGTTCACCAGCAGCCTGTTCACCTGCAGCCTGTTCACCAGCAGCCATTTCACCAGCAGACTGTTCACCTGATGTCTGTTCGCCAGCAGCCTGTTCACCGGCAGCCTGTTCACTAGCAACTTGTTCACCTGCAGCCTGTTCAGCAGTAGTCTGTTCACCAGCAGTCTGTTCACCAGCAGCCTGTTCACCAGCAGCCTGTTCACCAGCAGCCTGTTCACCAGCAGCCTGTTCACCAGCAGCCTTTTCATCTGCAGCCTATTCACCAGCAGCCTGTTCACCAGCAGACTGTTCACCTGCAGCCTGTTCACCAGCTGCTTGTTCACCAGCAGTCTGTTCACCAGCAGCCTGTTCAGCAGCAGCCTGTTCACCTGCAGCCTGTTCAGCAGCAGTCTGTTCACCAGCAGCCTGTTCACCTGCAGCCTGTTCACCAGCAGCATGTTCACCAGCAGCCTGTTCACCTGCAGCCTGTTCACCTGATGTCTGTTCACCAGCAGCCTGTTCACCTGCAGCCTGTTCACCAGCAGCCTATTCACCTGCAGCCTGTTCACCAGCAGCTTGTTCACCTGCAGCCTTTTCACCAGCAGCCTTTTCACCAGCAGCCTGTTCACCAGCAGCCTGTTCACCAGCAGCCTGTTCACCTGATGTCTGTTCACCAGCAGCCTGTTCAACTGCAGCCTGTTCAGCAGCAGTCTGTTCACCTGCTGCCTGTTCACCAGCAGCCTGTTCACCAGCAGCTTGTTCACCTGCAGCCTTTTCATCAGCAGCCTTTTCACTAGAAGCTTGTTTACCATTAGCCTGTTCACCTGCAGCCTGTTCACCTGCAGTCTGTTCACCTGCAGTTTGTTCACATGCAGTCGGTTCACCAGCAGCCTGTTCACCAGCAGCCTGTTCACCTGCAGCCTGTTCAGCAGCAGCCTGTTCACCAGCAGCCTGTTCACCTGATTTCTGTTCACCAGCAGCCTGTTCACCAGCAGCCTGTTCACCTGCAGCCTCTTCAGCAGCAGTCTGTTCACCAGCAGCCTGTTCACCTGCAGCCTGTTCACCAGCAGCTTGTTCACCTGCAGCCTTTTCACCAGCAGCCTTTTCACCAGCAGTCTGTTCACCAGCAGCCTGTTCACCAGCAGCCTGTTCAGCAGCAGTCTGTTCACCTGATGTCTGTTCACCAGCAGTGTGTTCACCAGCAGCCTGTTCACCTGCAGCGTGTTCACCAGCAGCCTGTTCACCAGCAGCCTGTTCACCAGCAGTCTGTTCACCAGCAGCCTGTTCACCTGCAGCCTGTTCACCAGCAGCCTGTTCACCTGCAGCCTGTTCAGCAGTAGCCTGTTCACCAGCATTCTGTTCACCAGCAGCCTGTTCAGCAGCAGCCTGTTCACCAGCAGTCTTTTCACCTGCAGTCGATTCACCTGCAGTCGGTTCACCAGCAGCCTGTTCACCTGCAGCCTGCTCACTTGCAGCCTTTTCACCAGCAGCCTGTTCACCTGCAGTCTGTTCACCTGCAGCCTGTTCACCTGCAGTCTGTTCACCAGCAGCCTGTTCAGCAGCAGCCTTTTCACCAGCAGCTTGTTTACCATTAGCCTCTTCACCTGCAGCCTGTTCACCTGCAGTCTGTTCACCTGCAGTCGGTTCACCTGCAGTCGGTTCACCAGCAGCCTGTTCACCAGCAGCCTGTTCACCTGCAGCCTGTTCAGCAGCAGTCTGTTCACCTGCAGCCTGTTCACCTGCAGCCTGTTCACAGGCAGCCTGTTCACCAGCAGTCTGTTCACCAGCAGCCTGTTCACCAGCAGCCTGTTCACCTGCAGCTTGTTCACCAGCAGCTTGTTTACCAGCAGCCTGTTCACCTGCAGCCTGTTCACCTGCAGTCTGTTCACCTGCAGTCGGTTCACCTGCAGTCGGTTCACCAGCAGCCTGTTCACCAGCAGCCTGTTCACCTGCAGCCTGTTCACCAGCAGCCTGTTCACCTGCAGCCTGTTCACCAGCAGCCTGTTCACCAGCAGTCGGTTCACCTGCAGTCGGTTCACCAGCAGCCTGTTCACTTGCAGTCTGTTCACCTGCAGTCGGTTCACCTGCAGTCGGTTCACCAGCAGCCTGTTCACCTGCAGTCTGTTCACCTGCAGTCGGTTCACCAGCAGCCTGTTCACCTGCAGCCTGTTCACCAGCAGCCTGTTCACCAGCAGACTGTTCACCTGATGTCTGTTCGCCAGCAGCCTGTTCACCAGCAGCCTGTTCACTAGCAGCCTGTTCACCTGCAGCCTGTTCAGCAGTAGTCTGTTCACCAGCAGTCTGTTCACCAGCAGCCTGTTCACCAGCAGTCTGTTCACCAGCAGCCTGTTCACCAGCAGCCTGTTCACCAGCAGACTTTTCATCAGCAGCCTATTCACCAGCAGCCTGTTCACCAGCAGACTGTTCACCTGCAGCCTGTTCACCAGCTGCTTGTTCACCAGCAGTCTGTTCACCAGCAGCCTGTTCAGCAGCAGCCTGTTCACCTGCAGCCTGTTCAGCAGCATTCTGTTCACCAGCAGCCTGTTCACCTGCAGCCTGTTCACCAGCAGCCTGTTCACCAGCAGCCTGTTCACCAGCAGCCTGTTCACCTGCAGCCTGTTCACCTGATGTCTGTTCACCAGCAGCCTGTTCACCTGCAGCCTGTTCACCAGCAGCCTGTTCACCTGCAGCCTGTTCACCAGCAGCTTGTTCACCTGCAGCCTTTTCACCAGCAGCCTTTTCACCAGCAGCCTGTTCACCAGCAGCCTGTTCACCAGCAGCCTGTTCACCTGATGTCTGTTCACCAGCAGCCTGTTCACCTGCAGCCTGTTCAGCAGCAGTCTGTTCACCTGCTGCCTGTTCACCAGCAGCATGTTCACCAGCAGCTTGTTCACCTGCAGCCTTTTCACCAGCAGCCTTTTCACCAGCAGCTTGTTTACCATTAGCCTGTTCACCTGCAGCCTGTTCACCTGAAGTCTGTTCACCTGCAGTCGGTTCACCTGCAGTCGGTTCACCAGCAGCCTGTTCACCAGCAGCCTGTTCACCTGCAGCCTGTTCAGCAGCAGTCTGTTCACCAGCAGCCTGTTCACCTGCAGCCTGTTCACCAGCAGCCTGTTCACCAGCAGTCTGTTCACCAGCAGCCTGTTCACCAGCAGCCTGTTCTCCTGCAGCTTGTTCACCAGCAGCTTGTTTACCAGCAGCCTGTTCACCTGCAGCCTGTTCACCAGCAGTCTGTTCACCTGCTGCCTGTTCACCAGCAGCCTTTTCACCAGCAGCTTGTTTACCATTAGCCTGTTCACCTGCAGCCTGTTCACCTGCAGTCTGTTCAACTGCAGTCGGTTCACCTGCAGTCGGTTCACCAGCAGCCTGTTCACCAGTAGCCTGTTCACCTGCAGCCTGTTCAGCAGCAGTCTGTTCACCAGCAGCCTGTTCACCTGCAGCCTGTTCACAAGCAGCCTGTTCACCAGCAGTCTGTTCACCAGCAGCCTGTTCACCAGTAGCCTGTTCACCTGCAGTCGGTTCACCAGCAGCCTGTTCACCAGTAGCCTGTTCACCTGCAGCCTGTTCAGCAGCAGTCTGTTCACCAGCAGCCTGTTCACCTGCAGCCTGTTCACAAGCAGCCTGTTCACCAGCAGTCTGTTCACCAGCAGCCTGTTCACCAGCAGCCTGTTCACCTGCAGCTTGTTCACCAGCAGCTTGTTTACCAGCAGCCTGTTCACCTGCAGCCTGTTCACCTGCAGTCTGTTCACCTGCAGTCGGTTTACCTGCAGTTTGTTCACCAGCAGCCTGTTCACCAGCAGCCTGTTCACCAGCAGCCTGTTCACCTGCAGCCTGTTCACCAGCAGCCTGTTCACCAGCAGCCTGTTCACCAGCAGCCTGTTCACCAGCAGTCTGTTCACCTGCAGCCTGTTCAGCAGTAGTCTGTTCACCAGCAGTCTGTTCACCAGCAGCCTGTTCACCAGCAGTGTATTCATCAGCAGCCTATTCACCAGCAGCCTGTTCACCAACAGACTGTTCACCTGCAGCCTGTTCACCAGCTGCTTGTTCACCGGCAGTCTGTTCACCGGCAGCCTGTTCAGCAGCAGTATGTTCACCTGCAGCTTGTTCAGCAGAGTCTGTTCACCAGCAGCCTGTTCACCTGCAGCCTGTTCACCAGCAGCCTGTTTACCAGCAGCCTGTTCACCAGCAGCCTGTTCACCAGCAGCCTGTTCACCAGCAGCCTGTTCACCAGCAGCCTGTTCACCAGCAGCCTGTTCAACTGCAGCCTGTTCACCAGCAGCCTGTTCACCAGCAGCCTGTTCACCAGCAGCCTGTTCACCAGCAGTCTGTTCACCAGCAGCCTGTTTGCCAGCAGCCTGTTCACCTGCAGCCTGTTCAACTGCAGTCGGTTCACCTGCAGTCGGTTCACCTGCAGTCGGTTCACCAGCAGCCTGTTCACCAGCAGCCTGTTCACCTGCAGCCTGTTCAGCAGTAGTCTTTTCACCAGCAGTCTGTTCACCAGCAGCCTTTTCACCAGCAGCCTGTTCACCAACAGCCTGTTAACCAGCAGCATGTTCACCTGCAGCCTGTTCAGCAGTAGTCTTTTCACCAGCAGTCTGTTCACCAGCAGCCTTTTCACCAGCAGCCTGTTCACCAACAGCCTGTTAACCAGCAGCCTGTTCACCAGCAGCCTGTTCACCAGCAGACTGTTCACCTGCAGCCTGTTCACCAGCTGCTTGTTCACCAGCAGCCTGTTCACCTGCAGCCTGTTCACCAGCAGTCTGTTCACCAGCAGCCTGTTCACCTGCAGCCTGTTCACCTGATGTCTGTTTCAACAGCAGCCTGTTCACCAGCAGCCTGTTCACCAGCAGCCTGTTCACCTGCAGCCTGTTCAGCAGCAGTCTGTTCACCAGCAGCCTGTTCACCAGCAGCCTGTTCACCTGCAGCTTGTTCAGCAGCAGCCTGTTTACCAGCAGCCTGTTCACCAGCAGTCTGTTCACCAGCAGCCTGTTCACATGCAGCCTGTTCACCTATAGCCTGTTCACCAGCAGCCTGTTCACCTATAGCCTGTTCACCAGCAGCCTGTTCACCTGCAGCCTGTTCAGCAGCAGTCTGTTCACCAGCAGCCTGTTCACCAGCAGCCTGTTCACCTGCAGCCTGTTCACCAGCAGCCTGTTCACCAGCAGCCTGTTCACATGCAGCCTGTTCACCTATAGCCTGTTCACCAGCAGCCTGTTCACCAGCAGTCTGTTCACCAGCAGCCAGTTCAGCAGCAGCCTGTTCACCTGCAGCCTGTTCACCTGCAGCCTGTTCACCTGCAGTCGGTTCACCTGCAGTCAGTTCACCAGCAGCCTGTTCACCTGCAGTCTGTTCACCTGCAGTCTGTTCACCTGCAGTCTGTTCACCTGCAGCCTAGTCACCTGCAGCCTGTTCACCTGCAGCCTGTTCAGCAGCAGCCTGTTCACCTGCAATCTTTTCACCTGCAGCCTGTTCACCTGCAGTCTGTTCACCTGCAGTCTGTTCACCAGCAGCCTGTTCACCAGCAGCTTGTTCACCTGCAGCCTTTTCACCAGCATCCTGTTCACCAGCAGCCTGTTCACCAGCAGCCTGTTCACCTGATGTCTGTTCACCAGCAGCCTGCTCACCAGCAGCCTGTTCACCTGCAGCCTGTTCAGCAGCAGCTTGTTCACCAGCACCCTGTTCACCTGCAGCCTGTTCACCAGCAGCCTGTTCACATGCAGCTTGTTCACCTGAAGCCTTTTCACCAGCAGCCTTTTCACCAGCAGTCTGTTCACCAGCAGCCTGTTCACCAGCAGCCTGTTCAGCAGCAGTCTGTTCACCTGATGTCTGTTCACCAGCAGTGTGTTCAGCAGCAGCCTGTTCACCTGCAGCCTGTTCACCAGCAGCCTGTTCACCAGCAGCTTGTTCACCTGCAGCCTTTTCACCAGCATACTTTTCACCAGCAGCCTTTTCACCAGCAGCCTGTTCACCAGCATCCTGTTCACCAGCAGCCTGTTCACCTGATTTCTGTTCACCAGCAGCCTGTTCACCAGCAGCCTGTTCACCTGCAGCCTCTTCAGCAGCAGTCTGTTCACCAGCAGCCTGTTCACCTGCAGCCTGTTCACCAGCAGCTTGTTCACCTGCAGCCTTTTCACCAGCAGCCTTTTCACCAGCAGTCTGTTCACAAGCAGCCTGTTCACCAGCAGTCTGTTCAGAAGCAGTCTGTTCACCTGATGTCTGTTCACCAGCAGTGTGTTCACCAGCAGCCTGTTCACCTGCAGCCTCTTCACCAGCAGCCTGTTCACCTGCAGCCTGTTCAGCAGTAGCCTGTTCACCAGCATTCTGTTCACCAGCAGCCTGTTCAGCAGCAGCCTGTTCACCAGCAGTCTTTTCACCTGCAGTCGGTTCACCTGCAGTCGGTTCACCAGCAGCCTGTTCACCTGCAGCCTGCTCATTTGCAGCCTTTTCACCAGCAGCCTGTTCACCGGCAGTCTGTTCATCTGCAGCCTGTTCACCTGCAGTCTGTTCACGAGCAGCCTGTTCAGCAGCAGCCTGTTCACCAGCAGTGTGTTCACCGGCAGCCTGTTCACCAGCAGACTGTTCACCTGCAGCCTGTTCAGCAGCAGCCTGTTCAGCAGCAGCCTGTTCACCTGCAGCCTGTTCACCAGCAGCCTGTTCACCAGCAGCCTGTTCAGCAGCAGCCTATTCACCAGAAGCCTGTTCACCAGCAGCCTTTTCACCAGCAGTCTGTTCACCTGCAGTCTGTTCACCAGCAGCCTGTTCACCTGCAGCCTGTTCACCAGCAGCCTGTTTACCAGCAGCCTGTTCACCAGCAGTCTGTTCACCAGCAGCCTGTTCACATGCAGCCTGTTCACCTGCAGCCTGTTCACCAGCAGCCTGTTCACATGCAGCCTGTTCACCTGCAGCCTGTTCACCAGCAGCCTGTTCACCAGCAGTCTGTTCACCAGCAGCCAGTTCAGCAGCAGCCTGTTCACCTGCAGCCTGTTCACCAGCAGCCTGTTCACCAGCAGCTTGTTCACCTGCAGCCTTTTCACCAGCATACTTTTCACCAGCAGCCTTTTCACCAGCAGCCTGTTCACCAGCATCCTGTTCACCAGCAGCCTGTTCACCTGATTTCTGTTCACCAGCAGCCTGTTCACCAGCAGCCTGTTCACCTGCAGCCTCTTCAGCAGCAGTCTGTTCACCAGCAGCCTGTTCACCTGCAGCCTGTTCACCAGCAGCTTGTTCACCTGCAGCCTTTTCACCAGCAGCCTTTTCACCAGCAGTCTGTTCACAAGCAGCCTGTTCACCAGCAGTCTGTTCAGCAGCAGTCTGTTCACCTGATGTCTGTTCACCAGCAGTGTGTTCACCAGCAGCCTGTTCACCTGCAGCCTCTTCACCAGCAGCCTGTTCACCTGCAGCCTGTTCAGCAGTAGCCTGTTCACCAGCATTCTGTTCACCAGCAGCCTGTTCAGCAGCAGCCTGTTCACCAGCAGTCTTTTCACCTGCAGTCGGTTCACCTGCAGTCGGTTCACCAGCAGCCTGTTCACCTGCAGCCTGCTCATTTGCAGCCTTTTCACCAGCAGCCTGTTCACCTGCAGTCTGTTCACCTGCAGCCTGTTCACCTGCAGTCTGTTCACGAGCAGCCTGTTCAGCAGCAGCCTGTTCACCAGCAGTGTGTTCACCGGCAGCCTGTTCACCAGCAGACTGTTCACCTGCAGCCTGTTCAGCAGCAGCCTGTTCAGCAGCAGCCTGTTCACCTGAAGCCTGTTCACCAGCAGCCTGTTCACCAGCAGCCTGTTCAGCAGCAGCCTATTCACCAGAAGCCTGTTCACCAGCAGCCTTTTCACCAGCAGTCTGTTCACCTGCAGTCTGTTCACCAGCAGCCTGTTCACCTGCAGCCTGTTCACCAGCAGCCTGTTTACCAGCAGCCTGTTCACCAGCAGTCGGTTCACCAGCAGCCTGTTCACATGCAGCCTGTTCACCTGCAGCCTGTTCACCAGCAGCCTGTTCACATGCAGCCTGTTCACCTGCAGCCTGTTCACCAGCAGCCTGTTCACCAGCAGTCTGTTCACCAGCAGCCAGTTCAGCAGCAGCCTGTTCACCTGCAGCCTGTTCACCTGCAGCCTGTTCACCTGCAGTCGGTTCACCTGCAGTCAGTTCACCAGCAGCCTGTTCACCTGCAGTCTGTTCACCTGCAGCCTGTTCACCTGCAGCCTGTTCAGCAGCAGCCTGTTCACCTGCAATCTTTTCACCTGCAGCCTGTTCACCTGCAGCCGGTTCACCTGCAGTCGGTTCACCAGCAGCCTGTTCACCTGCAGTGTGTTCACCAGCAGCCTGTTCACCAGTAGCCTGTTCACCTGCAGCCTGTTCAGCAGCAGTCTGTTCACCAGCAGCCTGTTCACCTGCAGCCTGTTCACAAGCAGCCTGTTCACCAGCAGTCTGTTCACCAGCAGCCTGTTCACCAGCAGCCTGTTCACCTGCAGCTTGTTCACCAGCAGCTTGTTTACCAGCAGCCTGTTCACCTGCAGCCTGTTCACCTGCAGTCTGTTCACCTGCAGTCGGTTTACCTGCAGTTTGTTCACCAGCAGCCTGTTCACCAGCAGCCTGTTCACCTGCAGCCTGTTCACCAGCAGCCTGTTCACCAGCAGCCTGTTCACCAGCAGCCTGTTCACCAGCAGTCTGTTCACCTGCAGCCTGTTCAGCAGTAGTCTGTTCACCAGCAGTCTGTTCACCAGCAGCCTGTTCACCAGCAGTGTGTTCACCAGCAGCCTGTTCACCAGCAGCCT
This sequence comes from Odontesthes bonariensis, assembly GCF_027942865.1. NCBI lineage: Eukaryota > Metazoa > Chordata > Actinopteri > Atheriniformes > Atherinopsidae > Odontesthes > Odontesthes bonariensis. The sequence continues at coordinate 33,931,068 of NC_134521.1, forward strand.
TTTCATCAGCAGCCTATTCACCAGCAGCCTGTTCACCAACAGACTGTTCACCTGCAGCCTGTTCACCAGCTGCTTGTTCACCGGCAGTCTGTTCACCGGCAGCCTGTTCAGCAGCAGTATGTTCACCTGCAGCTTGTTCAGCAGAGTCTGTTCACCAGCAGCCTGTTCACCTGCAGCCTGTTCACCAGCAGCCTGTTTACCAGCAGCCTGTTCACCAGCAGCCTGTTCACCAGCAGCCTGTTCACCAGCAGCCTGTTCACCAGCAGCCTGTTCAACTGCAGCCTGTTCACCAGCAGCCTGTTCACCAGCAGCCTGTTCACCAGCAGCCTGTTCACCAGCAGTCTGTTCACCAGCAGCCTGTTTGCCAGCAGCCTGTTCACCTGCAGCCTGTTCAACTGCAGTCGGTTCACCTGCAGTCGGTTCACCTGCAGTCGGTTCACCAGCAGCCTGTTCACCAGCAGCCTGTTCACCTGCAGCCTGTTCAGCAGTAGTCTTTTCACCAGCAGTCTGTTCACCAGCAGCCTTTTCACCAGCAGCCTGTTCACCAACAGCCTGTTAACCAGCAGCCTGTTCACCTGCAGCCTGTTCAGCAGTAGTCTTTTCACCAGCAGTCTGTTCACCAGCAGCCTTTTCACCAGCAGCCTGTTCACCAACAGCCTGTTAACCAGCAGCCTGTTCACCAGCAGCCTGTTCACCAGCAGCCTGTTCACCAGCAGCCTGTTCACCAGCAGACTGTTCACCTGCAGCCTGTTCACCAGCTGCTTGTTCACCAGCAGCCTGTTCACCTGCAGCCTGTTCACCAGCAGTCTGTTCACCAGCAGCCTGTTCACCTGCAGCCTGTTCACCTGATGTCTGTTTCAACAGCAGCCTGTTCACCAGCAGCCTGTTCACCAGCAGCCTGTTCACCTGCAGCCTGTTCAGCAGCAGTCTGTTCACCAGCAGCCTGTTCACCAGCAGCCTGTTCACCTGCAGCCTGTTCAGCAGCAGCCTGTTTACCAGCAGCCTGTTCACCAGCAGTCTGTTCACCAGCAGCCTGTTCACATACAGCCTGTTCACCTATAGCCTGTTCACCAGCAGCCTGTTCACCTATAGCCTGTTCACCAGCAGCCTCTTCACCTGCAGCCTGTTCAGCAGCAGTCTGTTCACCAGCAGCCTGTTCACCAGCAGCCTGTTCACCTGCAGCCTGTTCACCAGCAGCCTGTTTACCAGCAGCCTGTTCACCAGCAGTCTGTTCACCAGCAGCCTGTTCACATGCAGCCTGTTCATCTATAGCCTGTTCACCAGCAGCCTGTTCACCAGCAGTCTGTTCACCAGCAGCCAGTTCAGCAGCAGCCTGTTCACCAGCAGCCTGTTCACCAGCAGCCTGTTCACCAGCAGTCTGTTCACCTGCAGCCTGTTCAGCAGTAGTCTGTTCACCAGCAGTCTGTTCACCAGCAGCCTGTTCACCAGCAGTGTGTTCACCAGCAGCCTGTTCACCAGCAGCCTTTTCATCAGCAGCCTATTCACCAGCAGCCTGTTCACCAACAGACTGTTCACCTGCAGCCTGTTCACCAGCTGCTTGTTCACCGGCAGTCTGTTCACCGGCAGCCTGTTCAGCAGCAGTATGTTCACCTGCAGCTTGTTCAGCAGAGTCTGTTCACCAGCAGCCTGTTCACCTGCAGCCTGTTCACCAGCAGCCTGTTTACCAGCAGCCTGTTCACCAGCAGCCTGTTCACCAGCAGCCTGTTCACCAGCAGCCTGTTCACCAGCAGCCTGTTCAACTGCAGCCTGTTCACCAGCAGCCTGTTCACCAGCAGCCTGTTCACCAGCAGCCTGTTCACCAGCAGTCTGTTCACCAGCAGCCTGTTTGCCAGCAGCCTGTTCACCTGCAGCCTGTTCAACTGCAGTCGGTTCACCTGCAGTCGGTTCACCTGCAGTCGGTTCACCAGCAGCCTGTTCACCAGCAGCCTGTTCACCTGCAGCCTGTTCAGCAGTAGTCTTTTCACCAGCAGTCTGTTCACCAGCAGCCTTTTCACCAGCAGCCTGTTCACCAACAGCCTGTTAACCAGCAGCCTGTTCACCTGCAGCCTGTTCAGCAGTAGTCTTTTCACCAGCAGTCTGTTCACCAGCAGCCTTTTCACCAGCAGCCTGTTCACCAACAGCCTGTTAACCAGCAGCCTGTTCACCAGCAGCCTGTTCACCAGCAGCCTGTTCACCAGCAGCCTGTTCACCAGCAGACTGTTCACCTGCAGCCTGTTCACCAGCTGCTTGTTCACCAGCAGCCTGTTCACCTGCAGCCTGTTCACCAGCAGTCTGTTCACCAGCAGCCTGTTCACCTGCAGCCTGTTCACCTGATGTCTGTTTCAACAGCAGCCTGTTCACCAGCAGCCTGTTCACCAGCAGCCTGTTCACCTGCAGCCTGTTCAGCAGCAGTCTGTTCACCAGCAGCCTGTTCACCAGCAGCCTGTTCACCTGCAGCCTGTTCAGCAGCAGCCTGTTTACCAGCAGCCTGTTCACCAGCAGTCTGTTCACCAGCAGCCTGTTCACATGCAGCCTGTTCACCTATAGCCTGTTCACCAGCAGCCTGTTCACCTATAGCCTGTTCACCAGCAGCCTCTTCACCTGCAGCCTGTTCAGCAGCAGTCTGTTCACCAGCAGCCTGTTCACCAGCAGCCTGTTCACCTGCAGCCTGTTCACCAGCAGCCTGTTTACCAGCAGCCTGTTCACCAGCAGTCTGTTCACCAGCAGCCTGTTCACATGCAGCCTGTTCACCTATAGCCTGTTCACCAGCAGCCTGTTCACCAGCAGTCTGTTCACCAGCAGCCAGTTCAGCAGCAGCCTGTTCACCTGCAGCCTGTTCACCTGCAGCCTGTTCACCTGCAGTCGGTTCACCTGCAGTCAGTTCACCAGCAGCCTGTTCACCTGCAGTCTGTTCACCTGCAGTCTGTTCACCTGCAGTCTGTTCACCTGCAGCCTTTTCACCTGCAGCCTGTTCACCTGCAGCATGTTCAGCAGCAGCCTGTTCACCTGCAATCTTTTCACCTGCAGCCTGTTCACCTGCAGCCTGTTCACCTGCAGTCTGTTCACCAGCAGCCTGTTCACCAGCAGCTTGTTCACCTGCAGCCTTTTCACCAGCAGCCTGTTCACCAGCAGCCTGTTCACCAGCAGCCTGTTCACCTGATGTCTGTTCACCAGCAGCCTGCTCACCAGCAGCCTGTTCACCTGCAGCCTTTTCAGCAGCAGCTTGTTCACCAGCACCCTGTTCACATGCAGCCTGTTCACCAGCAGCCTGTTCACATGCAGCTTGTTCACCTGAAGCCTTTTCACCAGCAGCCTTTTCACCAGCAGTCTGTTCACCAGCAGCCTGTTCACCAGCAGCCTGTTCAGCAGCAGTCTGTTCACCTGATGTCTGTTCACCAGCAGTGTGTTCACCAGCAGCCTGTTCACCTGCAGCCTGTTCACCAGCAGCCTGTTCACCAGCAGCTTGTTCACCTGCAGCCTTTTCACCAGCATACTTTTCACCAGCAGCCTTTTCACCAGCAGCCTGTTCACCAGCATCCTGTTCACCAGCAGCCTGTTCACCTGATTTCTGTTCACCAGCAGCCTGTTCACCAGCAGCCTGTTCACCTGCAGCCTCTTCAGCAGCAGTCTGTTCACCAGCAGCCTGTTAACCTGCAGCCCTTTCACCAGCAGCTTGTTCACCTGCAGCCTTTTCACCAGCAGCCTTTTCACCAGCAGTCTGTTCACAAGCAGCCTGTTCACCAGCAGTCTGTTCAGCAGCAGTCTGTTCACCTGATGTCTGTTCACCAGCAGTGTGTTCACCAGCAGCCTGTTCACCTGCAGCCTCTTCACCAGCAGCCTGTTCACCAGCAGCCTGTTCACCAGCAGCCTGTTCACCAGCAGTCTGTTCACCAGCATCCTGTTCACCTGCAGCCTGTTCACCTGCAGCCTGTTCACCTGCAGCCTGTTCAGCAGTAGCCTGTTCACCAGCATTCTGTTCACCAGCAGCCTGTTCAGCAGCAGCCTGTTCACCAGCAGTCTTTTCACCTGCAGTCGGTTCACCTGCAGTCGGTTCACCAGCAGCCTGTTCACCTGCAGCCTGCTCATTTGCAGCCTTTTCACCAGCAGCCTGTTCACCTGCAGTCTGTTCACCTGCAGCCTGTTCACCTGCAGTCTGTTCACGAGCAGCCTGTTCAGCAGCAGCCTGTTCACCAGCAGTGTGTTCACCGGCAGCCTGTTCACCAGCAGACTGTTCACCTGCAGCCTGTTCAGCAGCAGCCTGTTCAGCAGCAGCCTGTTCACCTGCAGCCTGTTCACCAGCAGCCTGTTCACCAGCAGCCTGTTCAGCAGCAGCCTATTCACCAGAAGCCTGTTCACCAGCAGCCTTTTCACCAGCAGTCTGTTCACCTGCAGTCTGTTCACCATCAGCCTGTTCACCTGCAGCCTGTTCACCAGCAGCCTGTTTACCAGCAGCCTGTTCACCAGCAGTCTGTTCACCAGCAGCCTGTTCACATGCAGCCTGTTCACCTGCAGCCTGTTCACCAGCAGCCTGTTCACCAGCAGTCTGTTCACCAGCAGCCAGTTCAGCAGCAGCCTGTTCACCTGCAGCCTGTTCACCTGCAGCCTGTTCACCTGCAGTCGGTTCACCTGCAGTCAGTTCACCAGCAGCCTGTTCACCTGCAGTCTGTTCACCTGCAGCCTGTTCACCTGCAGCCTGTTCACCTGCAGCCTGTTCAGCAGCAGCCTGTTCACCTGCAATCTTTTCACCTGCAGCCTGTTCACCTGCAGCCGGTTCACCTGCAGTCGGTTCACCAGCAGCCTGTTCACCTGCAGTCTGTTCACCAGCAGCCTGTTCACCAGCAGCTTGTTCACCTGCAGCCTTTTCACCAGCAGCCTGTTCACCAGCAGCCTGTTCACCAGCAGCCTGTTCACCTGCAGTCGGTTCACCTGCAGTCAGTTCACCAGCAGCCTGTTCACCTGCAGTCTGTTCACCTGCAGTCTGTTCACCTGCAGTCTGTTCACCTGCAGCCTGTTCACCTGCAGCCTGTTCACCTGCAGCCTGTTCAGCAGCAGCCTGTTCAAATGCAATCTTTTCACCTGCAGCCTGTTCACCTGCAGCCGGTTCACCTGCAGTCGGTTCACCAGCAGCCTGTTCACCTGCAGTCTGTTCACCAGCAGCCTGTTCACCAGCAGCTTGTTCACCTGCAGCCTTTTCACCAGCAGCCTGTTCACCAGCAGCCTGTTCACCAGCAGCCTGTTCACCTGATGTCTGTTCACCAGCAGCCTGCTCAACAGCAGCCTGTTCACCTGCAGCCTGTTCAGCAGCAGCTTGTTCACCAGCACCCTGTTCACCTGCAGCCTGTTCACCAGCAGCCTGTTCACATGCAGCTTGTTCACCTGAAGCCTTTTCACCAGCAGCCTTTTCACCAGCAGTCTGTTCACCAGCAGCCTGTTCACCAGCAGCCTGTTCAGCAGCAGTCTGTTCACCTGATGTCTGTTCACCAGCAGTGTGTTCACCAGCAGCCTGTTCACCTGCAGATTGTTCACCAGCAGCCTTTTTACCAGAAGCCTGTTCACCAGCAGTCTGTTCACCTGCAGCCTGTTCACCAGCAGCCTGTTCACCTGCAACCTGTTCACCTGCAGCCTGTTCACCTGCAGCCTGTTCACCTGCAGCCTGTTCACCTGCAGCCTGTTCAGCAGCAGCCTGTTCACCAGCAGTCTGTTCACCAGCAGCCTGTTCACCAGCAGCCTGTTCACCTGCAGCCTGTTCACCAGCAGCCTGTTCACCAGCAGTCTGTTCACAAGCAGCCTGTTCACCAGCAGCCTGTTTACCTGCAGCTTGTTCACCAGCAGCTTGTTTACCAGCAGCCTGTTCACCTGCAGCCTCTTCACCTGCAGTCTGTTCACCTGCAGTCGGTTCACCTGCAGTCGGTTCACCAGCAGCCTGTTCACCAGCAGCCTGTTCACCTGCAGCCTGTTCACCAGCAGCCTGTTCACCTGCAGCCTGTTCACCTGCAGCCTGTTCACCAGCAGCCTGTTCACCAGCAGCCTGTTCACCTGCAGCCTGTTCACCAGCAGCCTGTTCACCAGCAGCTTGTTCACCTGCAGCCTTTTCACCATTAGCCTTTTCACCAGCAGCCTTTTCACCAGCAGCCTGTTCACCAGCATCCTGTTCACCAGCAGCCTGTTCACCTGATTTCTGTTCACCAGCAGCCTGTTCACCAGCAGCCTGTTCACCTGCAGCCTCTTCAGCAGCAGTCTGTTCACCAGCAGCCTGTTCACCTGCAGCCTGTTCACCAGCAGCTTGTTCACCTGCAGCCTTTTCACCAGCAGCCTTTTCACCAGCAGTCTGTTCACCAGCAGCCTGTTCACCAGCAGTCTGTTCAGCAGCAGTCTGTTCACCTGATGTCTGTTCACCAGCAGTGTGTTCACCAGCAGCCTGTTCACCTGCAGCCTGTTCACCTGCAGCCTGTTCAGCAGTAGCCTGTTCACCAGCATTCTGTTCACCAGCAGCCTGTTCAGCAGCAGCCTGTTCACCAGCAGTCTTTTCACCTGCAGTCGGTTCACCTGCAGTCGGTTCACCAGCAGCCTGTTCACCTGCAGCCTGCTCATTTGCAGCCTTTTCACCAGCAGCCTATTCACCTGCAGTCTGTTCACCTGCAGCCTGTTCACCTGCAGTCTGTTCACGAGCAGCCTGTTCAGCAGCAGCCTGTTCACCAGCAGTGTGTTCACCAGCAGCCTGTTCACCAGCAGACTGTTCACCTGCAGCCTGTTCAGCAGCAGCCTGTTCAGCAGCAGCCTGTTTATCTGCAGCCTGTTCACCAGCAGCCTGTTCACCAGCAGCCTGTTCAGCAGCAGCCTATTCACCAGAAGCCTGTTCACCAGCAGCCTTTTCACCAGCAGTCTGTTCACCTGCAGTCTGTTCACCTGCAGTCGGTTCACCTGCAGTCGGTTCACCAGCAGCCTGTTCACCAGCAGCCTGTTCACCTGCAGCCTGTTCACCAGCAGCCTGTTCACCTGCAGCCTGTTCACCAGCAGCCTGTTCACCAGCAGCCTGTTCACCAGCAGCCTGTTCACCAGCAGCCTTTTCATCAGCAGCCTATTCACCAGCAGCCTGTTCACCAACAGACTGTTCACCTGCAGCCTGTTCACCAGCTGCTTGTTCACCGGCAGTCTGTTCACCGGCAGCCTGTTCAGCAGCAGCCTGTTCACCTGCAGCCTGTTCAGCAGAGTCTGTTCACCAGCAGCCTGTTCACCTGCAGCCTGTTCACCAGCAGCCTGTTTACCAGCAGCCTGTTCACCAGCAGCCTGTTCACCAGCAGCCTGTTCACCAGCAGCCTGTTCACCTGCAGCCTGTTCACCTGATGTCTGTTCACCAGCAGCCTGTTCACCTGCAGCCTGTTCACCAGCAGCCTGTTTACTAGCAGCCTGTTCACCAGCAGTCTGTTCACCAGCAGCCTGTTCAAATGCAGCCTGTTCACCTGCAGCCTGTTCACCAGCAGCCTGTTCACCAGCAGTCTGTTCACCAGCAGCCAGTTCAACAGCAGCCTGTTCACCTGCAGCCTGTTCACCTGCAGCCTGTTCACCTGCAGCCTGTTCACCTGCAGTCGGTTCACCTGCAGTCAGTTCACCAGCAGCCTGTTCACCTGCAGTCTGTTCACCTGCAGTCTGTTCACCTGCAGTCTGTTCACCTGCAGCCTGTTCACCTGCAGCCTGTTCACCTGCAGCCTGTTCAGCAGCAGCCTGTTCACCTGATGTCTGTTCACCAGCAGCCTGCTCACCAGCAGCCTGTTCACCTGCAGCCTGTTCAGCAGCAGCTTGTTCACCAGCACCCTGTTCACCTGCAGCCTGTTCACCAGCAGCCTGTTCACATGCAGCTTGTTCACCTGAAGCCTTTTCACCAGCAGCCTTTTCACCAGCAGTCTGTTCACCAGCAGCCTGTTCACCAGCAGCCTGTTCAGCAGCAGTCTGTTCACCTGATGTCTGTTCACCAGCAGTGTGTTCACCAGCAGCCTGTTCACCTATAGCTTGTTCACCAACAGCCTTTTTACCAGCAGCCTGTTCACCAGCAGTCTGTTCACCTGCAGCCTGTTCACCAGCAGCCTTTTCACCTGCAACCTGTTCACCTGCAGCCTGTTCACCTGCAGCCTGTTCACCTGCAGCCTGTTCAGCAGCAGCCTGTTCACCAGCAGTCTGTTCACCAGCAGCCTGTTCACCAGCAGCCTGTTCACCTGCAGCCTGTTCACCAGCAGCCTGTTCACCAGCAGTCTGTTCACAAGCAGCCTGTTCACCAGCAGCCTGTTTACCTGCAGCTTGTTCACCAGCAGCTTGTTTACCAGCAGCCTGTTCACCTGCAGCCTGTTCACCTGCAGTCTGTTCACCTGCAGTCGGTTCACCTGCAGTCGGTTCACCAGCAGCCTGTTCACCAGCAGCCTGTTCACCTGCAGCCTGTTCACCAGCAGCCTGTTCACCTGCAGCCTGTTCACCTGCAGCCTGTTCACCTGCAGCTTGTTCACCAGCAGCCTGTTCACCAGCAGCCTGTTCACCTGCAGCCTGTTCACCAGCAGCCTGTTCACCAGCAGCTTGTTCACCTGCAGCCTTTTCACCAGCAGCCTTTTCACCAGCAGCCTTTTCACCAGCAGCCTGTTCACCAGCATCCTCTTCACCAGCAGCCTGTTCACCTGATTTCTGTTCACCAGCAGCCTGTTCACCTGCAGCCTCTTCAGCAACAGTCTGTTCACCAGCAGCCTGTTCACCTGCAGCCTGTTCACCAGCAGCTTGTTCACCTGCAGCCTGTTCACCAGCAGCCTTTTCACCAGCAGTCTGTTCACCAGCAGCCTGTTCACCAGCAGTCTGTTCAGCAGCAGTCTGTTCACCTGATGTCTGTTCACCAGCAGTGTGTTCACCAGCAGCCTGTTCACCAGCAGCCTGTTCACCAGCAGCCTGTTCACCAGCAGTCTGTTCACCAGCAGCCTGTTCACCTGCAGCCTGTTCACCTGCAGCCTGTTCACCTGCAGCCTGTTCAGCAGTAGCCTGTTCACCAGCATTCTGTTCACCAGCAGCCTGTTCAGCAGCAGCCTGTTCACCAGCAGTCTTTTCACCTGCAGTCGGTTCACCTGCAGCCTGTTCACCAGCAGCCTGTTCACCTGCAGCCTGTTCACCAGCAGCCTGTTCACCTGCAGCTTGTTCACCAGCAGCCTGTTCACCAGCAGCCTGTTCACCAGCAGCCTGTTCACCAGCAGCCTTTTCATCAGCAGCCTATTCACCAGCAGCCTGTTCACCAACAGACTGTTCACCTGCAGCCTGTTCACCAGCTGCTTGTTCACCGGCAGTCTGTTCACCGGCAGCCTGTTCAGCAGCAGCCTGTTCACCTGCAGCCTGTTCAGCAGAGTCTGTTCACCAGCAGCCTGTTCACCTGCAGCCTGTTCACCAGCAGCCTGTTTACCAGCAGCCTGTTCACCAGCAGCCTGTTCACCAGCAGCCTGTTCACCAGCAGCCTGTTCACCTGCAGCCTGTTCACCTGATGTCTGTTCACCAGCAGCCTGTTCACCTGCAGCCTGTTCACCAGCAGCCTGTTTACTAGCAGCCTGTTCACCAGCAGTCTGTTCACCAGCAGCCTGTTCACATGCAGCCTATTCACCTGCAGCCTGTTCACCAGCAGCCTGTTCACCAGCAGTCTGTTCACCAGCAGCCAGTTCAGCAGCAGCCTGTTCACCTGCAGCCTGTTCACCTGCAGCCTGTTCACCTGCAGCCTGTTCACCTGCAGTCGGTTCACCTGCAGTCAGTTCACCAGCAGCCTGTTCACCTGCAGTCTGTTCACCTGCAGTCTGTTCACCTGCAGTCTGTTCACCTGCAGCCTGTTCACCTGCAGCCTGTTCACCTGCAGCCTGTTCAGCAGCAGCCTGTTCACCTGATGTCTGTTCACCAGCAGCCTGCTCACCAGCAGCCTGTTCACCTGCAGCCTGTTCAGCAGCAGCTTGTTCACCAGCACCCTGTTCACCTGCAGCCTGTTCACCAGCAGCCTGTTCACATGCAGCTTGTTCACCTGAAGCCTTTTCACCAGCAGCCTTTTCACCAGCAGTCTGTTCACCAGCAGCCTGTTCACCAGCAGCCTGTTCAGCAGCAGTCTGTTCACCTGATGTCTGTTCACCAGCAGTGTGTTCACCAGCAGCCTGTTCACCTATAGCTTGTTCACCAGCAGCCTTTTTACCAGCAGCCTGTTCACCAGCAGTCTGTTCACCTGCAGCCTGTTCACCAGCAGCCTGTTCACCTGCAGCCTGTTCACCTGCAGCCTGTTCACCTGCAGCCTGTTCAGCAGCAGCCTGTTCACCAGCAGTCTGTTCACCAGCAGCCTGTTCACCAGCAGCCTGTTCACCTGCAGCCTGTTCACCAGCAGCCTGTTCACCAGCAGTCTGTTCACAAGCAGCCTGTTCACCAGCAGCCTGTTTACCTGCAGCTTGTTCACCAGCAGCTTGTTTACCAGCAGCCTGTTCACCTGCAGCCTGTTCACCTGCAGTCTGTTCACCTGCAGTCGGTTCACCTGCAGTCGGTTCACCAGCAGCCTGTTCACCAGCAGCCTGTTCACCTGCAGCCTGTTCACCAGCAGCCTGTTCACCTGCAGCCTGTTCACCTGCAGCCTGTTCACCTGCAGCTTGTTCACCAGCAGCCTGTTCACCAGCAGCCTGTTCACCTGCAGCCTGTTCACCAGCAGCCTGTTCACCAGCAGCTTGTTCACCTGCAGCCTTTTCACCAGCAGCCTTTTCACCAGCAGCCTTTTCACCAGCAGCCTGTTCACCAGCATCCTCTTCACCAGCAGCCTGTTCACCTGATTTCTGTTCACCAGCAGCCTGTTCACCTGCAGCCTCTTCAGCAGCAGTCTGTTCACCAGCAGCCTGTTCACCTGCAGCCTGTTCACCAGCAGCTTGTTCACCTGCAGCCTGTTCACCAGCAGCCTTTTCACCAGCAGTCTGTTCACCAGCAGCCTGTTCACCAGCAGTCTGTTCAGCAGCAGTCTGTTCACCTGATGTCTGTTCACCAGCAGTGTGTTCACCAGCAGCCTGTTCACCAGCAGCCTGTTCACCAGCAGCCTGTTCACCAGCAGTCTGTTCACCAGCAGCCTGTTCACCTGCAGCCTGTTCACCTGCAGCCTGTTCACCTGCAGCCTGTTCAGCAGTAGCCTGTTCACCAGCATTCTGTTCACCAGCAGCCTGTTCAGCAGCAGCCTGTTCACCAGCAGTCTTTTCACCTGCAGTCGGTTCACCTGCAGTCGGTTCACCAGCAGCCTGTTCACCTGCAGCCTGCTCATTTGCAGCCTTTTCACCAGCAGCCTGTTCACCTGCAGTCTGTTCACCTGCAGCCTGTTCACCTGCAGTCTGTTCACGAGCAGCCTGTTCAGCAGCAGCCTGTTCACCAGCAGTGTGTTCACCAGCAGCCTGTTCACCAGCAGACTGTTCACCTGCAGCCTGTTCAGCAGCAGCCTGTTCAGCAGCAGCCTGTTCACCTGCAGCCTGTTCACCAGCAGCCTGTTCACCAGCAGCCTGTTCAGCAGCAGCCTATTCACCAGAAGCCTGTTCACCAGCAGCCTTTTCACCAGCAGTCTGTTCACCTGCAGTCTGTTCACCTGCAGTCGGTTCACCTGCAGTCGGTTCACCAGCAGCCTGTTCACCAGCAGCCTGTTCACCTGCAGCCTGTTCACCAGCAGCCTGTTCACCTGCAGCCTGTTCACCAGCAGCCTGTTCACCTGCAGCCTGTTCACCTGATGTCTGTTCACCAGCAGCCTGTTCACCTGCAGCCTGTTCACCAGCAGCCTGTTTACTAGCAGCCTGTTCACCAGCAGTCTGTTCACCAGCAGCCTGTTCACATGCAGCCTGTTCACCTGCAGCCTGTTCACCAGCAGCCTGTTCACCAGCAGTCTGTTCACCAGCAGCCAGTTCAGCAGCAGCCTGTTCACCTGCAGCCTGTTCACCTGCAGCCTGTTCACCTGCAGTCGGTTCACCTGCAGTCAGTTCACCAGCAGCCTGTTCACCTGCAGTCTGTTCACCTGCAGTCTGTTCACCTGCAGTCTGTTCACCTGCAGCCTGTTCACCTGCAGCCTGTTCACCTGCAGCCTGTTCAGCAGCAGCCTGTTCACCTGATGTCTGTTCACCAGCAGCCTGCTCACCAGCAGCCTGTTCACCTGCAGCCTGTTCAGCAGCAGCTTGTTCACCAGCACCCTGTTCACCTGCAGCCTGTTCACCAGCAGCCTGTTCACATGCAGCTTGTTCAACTGAAGCCTTTTCACCAGCAGCCTTTTCACCAGCAGTCTGTTCACCAGCAGCCTGTTCACCAGCAGCCTGTTCAGCAGCAGTCTGTTCACCTGATGTCTGTTCACCAGCAGTGTGTTCACCAGCAGCCTGTTCACCTATAGCTTGTTCACCAGCAGCCTTTTTACCAGCAGCCTGTTCACCAGCAGTCTGTTCACCTGCAGCCTGTTCACCAGCAGCCTGTTCACCTGCAGCCTGTTCACCAGCAGCCTGTTCACCTGCAGCCTGTTCACCAGCAGCCTGTTCACCAGCAGCCTGTTCACCAGCAGCCTGTTCACCAGCAGCCTTTTCATCAGCAGCCTATTCACCAGCAGCCTGTTCACCAACAGACTGTTCACCTGCAGCCTGTTCACCAGCTGCTTGTTCACCGGCAGTCTGTTCACCGGCAGCCTGTTCAGCAGCAGCTTGTTCACCTGCAGCCTGTTCAGCAGAGTCTGTTCACCAGCAGCCTGTTCACCTGCAGCCTGTTCACCAGCAGCCTGTTTACCAGCAGCCTGTTCACCAGCAGCCTGTTCACCAGCAGCCTGTTCACCTGCAGCCTGTTCACCTGATGTCTGTTCACCAGCAGCCTGTTCACCTGCAGCCTGTTCACCAGCAGCCTGTTTACTAGCAGCCTGTTCACCAGCAGTCTGTTCACCAGCAGCCTGTTCACATGCAGCCTGTTCACCTGCAGCCTGTTCACCAGCAGCCTGTTCACCAGCAGTCTGTTCACCAGCAGCCAGTTCAGCAGCAGCCTGTTCACCTGCAGCCTGTTCACCTGCAGCCTGTTCACCTGCAGCCTGTTCACCTGCAGTCGGTTCACCTGCAGTCAGTTCACCAGCAGCCTGTTCACCTGCAGTCTGTTCACCTGCAGTCTGTTCACCTGCAGTCTGTTCACCTGCAGCCTGTTCACCTGCAGCCTGTTCACCTGCAGCCTGTTCAGCAGCAGCCTGTTCACCTGATGTCTGTTCACCAGCAGCCTGCTCACCAGCAGCCTGTTCACCTGCAGCCTGTTCAGCAGCAGCTTGTTCACCAGCACCCTGTTCAACTGCAGCCTGTTCACCAGCAGCCTGTTCACATGCAGCTTGTTCACCTGAAGCCTTTTCACCAGCAGCCTTTTCACCAGCAGTCTGTTCACCAGCAGCCTGTTCACCAGCAGCCTGTTCAGCAGCAGTCTGTTCACCTGATGTCTGTTCACCAGCAGTGTGTTCACCAGCAGCCTGTTCACCTATAGCTTGTTCACCAGCAGCCTTTTTACCAGCAGCCTGTTCACCAGCAGTCTGTTCACCTGCAGCCTGTTCACCAGCAGCCTTTTCACCTGCAACCTGTTCACCTGCAGCCTGTTCACCTGCAGCCTGTTCACCTGTAGCCTGTTCAGCAGCAGCCTGTTCACCAGCAGTCTGTTCACCAGCAGCCTGTTCACCAGCAGCCTGTTCACCTGCAGCCTGTTCACCAGCAGCCTGTTCACCAGCAGTCTGTTCACAAGCAGCCTGTTCACCAGCAGCCTGTTTACCTGCAGCTTGTTCACCAGCAGCTTGTTTACCAGCAGCCTGTTCACCTGCAGCTTGTTCACCTGCAGTCTGTTCACCTGCAGTCGGTTCACCTGCAGTCGGTTCACCAGCAGCCTGTTCACCAGCAGCCTGTTCACCTGCAGCCTGTTCACCAGCAGCCTGTTCACCTGCAGCCTGTTCACCTGCAGCTTGTTCACCAGCAGCCTGTTCACCAGCAGCCTGTTCACCTGCAGCCTGTTCACCAGCAGCCTGTTCACCAGCAGCTTGTTCACCTGCAGCCTTTTCACCAGCAGCCTTTTCACCAGCAGCCTTTTCACCAGCAGCCTGTTCACCAGCATCCTCTTCACCAGCAGCCTGTTCACCTGATTTCTGTTCACCAGCAGCCTGTTCACCTGCAGCCTCTTCAGCAGCAGTCTGTTCACCAGCAGCCTGTTCACCTGCAGCCTGTTCACCAGCAGCTTGTTCACCTGCAGCCTGTTCACCAGCAGCCTTTTCACCAGCAGTCTGTTCACCAGCAGCCTGTTCACCAGCAGTCTGTTCAGCAGCAGTCTGTTCACCTGATGTCTGTTCACCAGCAGTGTGTTCACCAGCAGCCTGTTCACCAGCAGCCTGTTCACCAGCAGCCTGTTCACCAGCAGTCTGTTCACCAGCAGCCTGTTCACCTGCAGCCTGTTCACCTGCAGCCTGTTCACCTGCAGCCTGTTCAGCAGTAGCCTGTTCACCAGCATTCTGTTCACCAGCAGCCTGTTCAGCAGCAGCCTGTTCACCAGCAGTCTTTTCACCTGCAGTCGGTTCACCTGCAGTCGGTTCACCAGCAGCCTGTTCACCTGCAGCCTGCTCATTTGCAGCCTTTTCACCAGCAGCCTGTTCACCTGCAGTCTGTTCACCTGCAGCCTGTTCACCTGCAGTCTGTTCACGAGCAGCCTGTTCAGCAGCAGCCTGTTCACCAGAAGCCTGTTCACCAGCAGCCTTTTCACCAGCAGTCTGTTCACCTGCAGTCTGTTCACCTGCAGTCGGTTCACCTGCAGTCGGTTCACCAGCAGCCTGTTCACCAGCAGCCTGTTCACCTGCAGCCTGTTCACCAGCAGCCTGTTCACCTGCAGCCTGTTCACCAGCAGCCTGTTCACCAGCAGCCTGTTCACCAGCAGCCTTTTCATCAGCAGCCTATTCACCAGCAGACTGTTCACCAACAGACTGTTCACCTGCAGCCTGTTCACCAGCTGCTTGTTCACCGGCAGTCTGTTCACCGGCAGCCTGTTCAGCAGCAGCCTGTTCACCTGCAGCCTGTTCAGCAGAGTCTGTTCACCAGCAGCCTGTTCACCTGCAGCCTGTTCACCAGCAGCCTGTTTACCAGCAGCCTGTTCACCAGCAGCCTGTTCACCAGCAGCCTGTTCACCAGCAGCCTGTTCACCTGCAGCCTGTTCACCTGATGTCTGTTCACCAGCAGCCTGTTCACCTGCAGCCTGTTCACCAGCAGCCTGTTTACCAGCAGCCTGTTCACCAGCAGTCTGTTCACCAGCAGCCTGTTCACATGCAGCCTGTTCACCTGCAGCCTGTTCACCAGCAGCCTGTTCACCAGCAGTCTGTTCACCAGCAGCCAGTTCAGCAGCAGCCTGTTCACCTGCAGCCTGTTCACCTGCAGCCTGTTCACCTGCAGTCGGTTCACCTGCAGTCAGTTCACCATCAGCCTGTTCACCTGCAGTCTGTTCA
The DNA here is from genome assembly GCF_027942865.1 of Odontesthes bonariensis. Classification (NCBI taxonomy): domain Eukaryota; kingdom Metazoa; phylum Chordata; class Actinopteri; order Atheriniformes; family Atherinopsidae; genus Odontesthes; species Odontesthes bonariensis. The sequence goes on from NC_134521.1 coordinate 33,946,549, forward strand.
CCTGCAGTCTGTTCACCTGCAGTCTGTTCACCTGCAGCCTGTTCACCTGCAGCCTGTTCACCTGCAGCCGGTTCACCTGCAGTCGGTTCACCAGCAGCCTTTTCACCTGCAGTCTGTTCACCAGCAGCCTATTCACCAGCAGCTTGTTCACCTGCAGCCTTTTCACCAGCAGCCTGTTCACCAGCAGCCTGTTCACCAGCAGCCTGTTCACCTGATGTCTGTTCACCAGCAGCCTGCTCACCAGCAGCCTGTTCACCTGCAGCCTGTTCAGCAGCAGCTTGTTCACCAGCACCCTGTTCACCTGCAGCCTGTTCACCAGCAGCCTGTTCACATGCAGCTTGTTCACCTGAAGCCTTTTCACCAGCAGCCTGTTCACCTGCAGCCTGTTCACCAGCAGCCTGTTTACCAGCAGCCTGTTCACCAGCAGCCTGTTCACCAGCAGCCTGTTCACCTGCAGCCTGTTCACCTGATGTCTGTTCACCAGCAGCCTGTTCACCTGCAGCCTGTTCACCAGCAGCCTGTTTACTAGCAGCCTGTTCACCAGCAGTCTGTTCACCAGCAGCCTGTTCACATGCAGCCTGTTCACCTGCAGCCTGTTCACCAGCAGCCTGTTCACCAGCAGTCTGTTCACCAGCAGCCAGTTCAGCAGCAGCCTGTTCACCTGCAGCCTGTTCACCTGCAGCCTGTTCACCTGCAGCCTGTTCACCTGCAGTCGGTTCACCTGCAGTCAGTTCACCAGCAGCCTGTTCACCTGCAGTCTGTTCACCTGCAGTCTGTTCACCTGCAGTCTGTTCACCTGCAGCCTGTTCACCTGCAGCCTGTTCACCTGCAGCCTGTTCAGCAGCAGCCTGTTCACCTGATGTCTGTTCACCAGCAGCCTGCTCACCAGCAGCCTGTTCACCTGCAGCCTGTTCAGCAGCAGCTAGTTCACCAGCACCCTGTTCAACTGCAGCCTGTTCACCAGCAGCCTGTTCACATGCAGCTTGTTCACCTGAAGCCTTTTCACCAGCAGCCTTTTCACCAGCAGTCTGTTCACCAGCAGCCTGTTCACCAGCAGCCTGTTCAGCAGCAGTCTGTTCACCTGATGTCTGTTCACCAGCAGTGTGTTCACCAGCAGCCTGTTCACCTATAGCTTGTTCACCAGCAGCCTTTTTACCAGCAGCCTGTTCACCAGCAGTCTGTTCACCTGCAGCCTGTTCACCAGCAGCCTTTTCACCTGCAACCTGTTCACCTGCAGCCTGTTCACCTGCAGCCTGTTCACCTGTAGCCTGTTCAGCAGCAGCCTGTTCACCAGCAGTCTGTTCACCAGCAGCCTGTTCACCAGCAGCCTGTTCACCTGCAGCCTGTTCACCAGCAGCCTGTTCACCAGCAGTCTGTTCACAAGCAGCCTGTTCACCAGCAGCCTGTTTACCTGCAGCTTGTTCACCAGCAGCTTGTTTACCAGCAGCCTGTTCACCTGCAGCTTGTTCACCTGCAGTCTGTTCACCTGCAGTCGGTTCACCTGCAGTCGGTTCACCAGCAGCCTGTTCACCAGCAGCCTGTTCACCTGCAGCCTGTTCACCAGCAGCCTGTTCACCTGCAGCCTGTTCACCTGCAGCTTGTTCACCAGCAGCCTGTTCACCAGCAGCCTGTTCACCTGCAGCCTGTTCACCAGCAGCCTGTTCACCAGCAGCTTGTTCACCTGCAGCCTTTTCACCAGCAGCCTTTTCACCAGCAGCCTTTTCACCAGCAGCCTGTTCACCAGCATCCTCTTCACCAGCAGCCTGTTCACCTGATTTCTGTTCACCAGCAGCCTGTTCACCTGCAGCCTCTTCAGCAGCAGTCTGTTCACCAGCAGCCTGTTCACCTGCAGCCTGTTCACCAGCAGCTTGTTCACCTGCAGCCTGTTCACCAGCAGCCTTTTCACCAGCAGTCTGTTCACCAGCAGCCTGTTCACCAGCAGTCTGTTCAGCAGCAGTCTGTTCACCTGATGTCTGTTCACCAGCAGTGTGTTCACCAGCAGCCTGTTCACCAGCAGCCTGTTCACCAGCAGCCTGTTCACCAGCAGCCTGTTCACCAGCAGTCTGTTCACCAGCAGCCTGTTCACCTGCAGCCTGTTCACCTGCAGCCTGTTCACCTGCAGCCTGTTCAGCAGTAGCCTGTTCACCAGCATTCTGTTCACCAGCAGCCTGTTCAGCAGCAGCCTGTTCACCAGCAGTCTTTTCACCTGCAGTCGGTTCACCTGCAGTCGGTTCACCAGCAGCCTGTTCACCTGCAGCCTGCTCATTTGCAGCCTTTTCACCAGCAGCCTGTTCACCTGCAGTCTGTTCACCTGCAGCCTGTTCACCTGCAGTCTGTTCACGAGCAGCCTGTTCAGCAGCAGCCTGTTCACCAGCAGTGTGTTCACCAGCAGCCTGTTCACCAGCAGACTGTTCACCTGCAGCCTGTTCAGCAGCAGCCTGTTCAGCAGCAGCCTGTTCACCTGCAGCCTGTTCACCAGCAGCCTGTTCACCAGCAGCCTGTTCAGCAGCAGCCTATTCACCAGAAGCCTGTTCACCAGCAGCCTTTTCACCAGCAGTCTGTTCACCTGCAGTCTGTTCACCTGCAGTCGGTTCACCTGCAGTCGGTTCACCAGCAGCCTGTTCACCAGCAGCCTGTTCACCTGCAGCCTGTTCACCAGCAGCCTGTTCACCTGCAGCCTGTTCACCAGCAGCCTGTTCACCAGCAGCCTGTTCACCAGCAGCCTTTTCATCAGCAGCCTATTCACCAGCAGACTGTTCACCAACAGACTGTTCACCTGCAGCCTGTTCACCAGCTGCTTGTTCACCGGCAGTCTGTTCACCAGCAGCCTATTCACCAGCAGCTTGTTCACCTGCAGCCTTTTCACCAGCAGCCTGTTCACCAGCAGCCTGTTCACCAGCAGCCTGTTCACCTGATGTCTGTTCACCAGCAGCCTGCTCACCAGCAGCCTGTTCACCTGCAGCCTGTTCAGCAGCAGCTTGTTCACCAGCACCCTGTTCACCTGCAGCCTGTTCACCAGCAGCCTGTTCACATGCAGCTTGTTCACCTGAAGCCTTTTCACCAGCAGCCTGTTCACCTGCAGCCTGTTCACCAGCAGCCTGTTTACCAGCAGCCTGTTCACCAGCAGCCTGTTCACCAGCTGCCTGTTCACCTGCAGCCTGTTCACCTGATGTCTGTTCACCAGCAGCCTGTTCACCTGCAGCCTGTTCACCAGCAGCCTGTTTACTAGCAGCCTGTTCACCAGCAGTCTGTTCACCAGCAGCCTGTTCACATGCAGCCTGTTCACCTGCAGCCTGTTCACCAGCAGCCTGTTCACCAGCAGTCTGTTCACCAGCAGCCAGTTCAGCAGCAGCCTGTTCACCTGCAGCCTGTTCACCTGCAGCCTGTTCACCTGCAGCCTGTTCACCTGCAGTCGGTTCACCTGCAGTCAGTTCACCAGCAGCCTGTTCACCTGCAGTCTGTTCACCTGCAGTCTGTTCACCTGCAGTCTGTTCACCTGCAGCCTGTTCACCTGCAGCCTGTTCACCTGCAGCCTGTTCAGCAGCAGCCTGTTCACCTGATGTCTGTTCACCAGCAGCCTGCTCACCAGCAGCCTGTTCACCTGCAGCCTGTTCAGCAGCAGCTTGTTCACCAGCACCCTGTTCAACTGCAGCCTGTTCACCAGCAGCCTGTTCACATGCAGCTTGTTCACCTGAAGCCTTTTCACCAGCAGCCTTTTCACCAGCAGTCTGTTCACCAGCAGCCTGTTCACCAGCAGCCTGTTCAGCAGCAGTCTGTTCACCTGATGTCTGTTCACCAGCAGTGTGTTCACCAGCAGCCTGTTCACCTATAGCTTGTTCACCAGCAGCCTTTTTACCAGCAGCCTGTTCACCAGCAGTCTGTTCACCTGCAGCCTGTTCACCAGCAGCCTTTTCACCTGCAACCTGTTCACCTGCAGCCTGTTCACCTGCAGCCTGTTCACCTGTAGCCTGTTCAGCAGCAGCCTGTTCACCAGCAGTCTGTTCACCAGCAGCCTGTTCACCAGCAGCCTGTTCACCTGCAGCCTGTTCACCAGCAGCCTGTTCACCAGCAGTCTGTTCACAAGCAGCCTGTTCACCAGCAGCCTGTTTACCTGCAGCTTGTTCACCAGCAGCTTGTTTACCAGCAGCCTGTTCACCTGCAGCTTGTTCACCTGCAGTCTGTTCACCTGCAGTCGGTTCACCTGCAGTCGGTTCACCAGCAGCCTGTTCACCAGCAGCCTGTTCACCTGCAGCCTGTTCACCAGCAGCCTGTTCACCTGCAGCCTGTTCACCTGCAGCTTGTTCACCAGCAGCCTGTTCACCAGCAGCCTGTTCACCTGCAGCCTGTTCACCAGCAGCCTGTTCACCAGCAGCTTGTTCACCTGCAGCCTTTTCACCAGCAGCCTTTTCACCAGCAGCCTTTTCACCAGCAGCCTGTTCACCAGCATCCTCTTCACCAGCAGCCTGTTCACCTGATTTCTGTTCACCAGCAGCCTGTTCACCTGCAGCCTCTTCAGCAGCAGTCTGTTCACCAGCAGCCTGTTCACCTGCAGCCTGTTCACCAGCAGCTTGTTCACCTGCAGCCTGTTCACCAGCAGCCTTTTCACCAGCAGTCTGTTCACCAGCAGCCTGTTCACCAGCAGTCTGTTCAGCAGCAGTCTGTTCACCTGATGTCTGTTCACCAGCAGTGTGTTCACCAGCAGCCTGTTCACCAGCAGCCTGTTCACCAGCAGCCTGTTCACCAGCAGCCTGTTCACCAGCAGTCTGTTCACCAGCAGCCTGTTCACCTGCAGCCTGTTCACCTGCAGCCTGTTCACCTGCAGCCTGTTCAGCAGTAGCCTGTTCACCAGCATTCTGTTCACCAGCAGCCTGTTCAGCAGCAGCCTGTTCACCAGCAGTCTTTTCACCTGCAGTCGGTTCACCTGCAGTCGGTTCACCAGCAGCCTGTTCACCTGCAGCCTGCTCATTTGCAGCCTTTTCACCAGCAGCCTGTTCACCTGCAGTCTGTTCACCTGCAGCCTGTTCACCTGCAGTCTGTTCACGAGCAGCCTGTTCAGCAGCAGCCTGTTCACCAGCAGTGTGTTCACCAGCAGCCTGTTCACCAGCAGACTGTTCACCTGCAGCCTGTTCAGCAGCAGCCTGTTCAGCAGCAGCCTGTTCACCTGCAGCCTGTTCACCAGCAGCCTGTTCACCAGCAGCCTGTTCAGCAGCAGCCTATTCACCAGAAGCCTGTTCACCAGCAGCCTTTTCACCAGCAGTCTGTTCACCTGCAGTCTGTTCACCTGCAGTCGGTTCACCTGCAGTCGGTTCACCAGCAGCCTGTTCACCAGCAGCCTGTTCACCTGCAGCCTGTTCACCAGCAGCCTGTTCACCTGCAGCCTGTTCACCAGCAGCCTGTTCACCAGCAGCCTGTTCACCAGCAGCCTTTTCATCAGCAGCCTATTCACCAGCAGACTGTTCACCAACAGACTGTTCACCTGCAGCCTGTTCACCAGCTGCTTGTTCACCGGCAGTCTGTTCACCGGCAGCCTGTTCAGCAGCAGCCTGTTCACCTGCAGCCTGTTCAGCAGAGTCTGTTCACCAGCAGCCTGTTCACCTGCAGCCTGTTCACCAGCAGCCTGTTTACCAGCAGCCTGTTCACCAGCAGCCTGTTCACCAGCAGCCTGTTCACCAGCAGCCTGTTCACCTGCAGCCTGTTCACCTGATGTCTGTTCACCAGCAGCCTGTTCACCTGCAGCCTGTTCACCAGCAGCCTGTTTACCAGCAGCCTGTTCACCAGCAGTCTGTTCACCAGCAGCCTGTTCACATGCAGCCTGTTCACCTGCAGCCTGTTCACCAGCAGCCTGTTCACCAGCAGTCTGTTCACCAGCAGCCAGTTCAGCAGCAGCCTGTTCACCTGCAGCCTGTTCACCTGCAGCCTGTTCACCTGCAGTCGGTTCACCTGCAGTCAGTTCACCATCAGCCTGTTCACCTGCAGTCTGTTCACCTGCAGTCTGTTCACCTGCAGTCTGTTCACCTGCAGCCTGTTCACCTGCAGCCTGTTCACCTGCAGCCGGTTCACCTGCAGTCGGTTCACCAGCAGCCTTTTCACCTGCAGTCTGTTCACCAGCAGCCTATTCACCAGCAGCTTGTTCACCTGCAGCCTTTTCACCAGCAGCCTGTTCACCAGCAGCCTGTTCACCAGCAGCCTGTTCACCTGATGTCTGTTCACCAGCAGCCTGCTCACCAGCAGCCTGTTCACCTGCAGCCTGTTCAGCAGCAGCTTGTTCACCAGCACCCTGTTCACCTGCAGCCTGTTCACCAGCAGCCTGTTCACATGCAGCTTGTTCACCTGAAGCCTTTTCACCAGCAGCCTTTTCACCAGCAGTCTGTTCACCAGCAGCCTGTTCACCAGCAGCCTGTTCACCAGCAGCCTGTTCAGCAGCAGTCTGTTCACCTGATGTCTGTTCACCAGCAGTGTGTTCACCAGCAGCCTGTTCACCTCCAGCTTGTTCACCAGCAGCCTTTTTACCAGCAGCCTGTTCACCAGCAGTCTTTTCACCTGCAGCCTGTTCACCAGCAGCCTGTTCACCTGCAACCTGTTCACCTGCAGCCTGTTCACCAGCAGTCTGTTCACCAGCAGCCTGTTCACCAGCAGCCTGTTCACCTGCAGCCTGTTCACCAGCAGCCTGTTCACCAGCAGTCTGTTCATAAGCAGCCTGTTCACCAGCAGCCTGTTTACCTGCAGCTTGTTTACCAGCAGCTTGTTTACCAGCAGCCTGTTCACCTGCAGCCTGTTCACCTGCAGTCTGTTCACCTGCAGTCGGTTCACCTGCAGTCGGTTCACCAGCAGCCTGTTCACCAGCAGCCTGTTCACCTGCAGCCTGTTCACCAGCAGCCTGTTCACCTGCAGCCTGTTCACCAGCAGCCTGTTCACCAGCAGCCTGTTCACCTGCAGCCTGTTCACCTGCAGCCTGTTCACCTGCAGCCTGTTCACCAGCAGCCTGTTCACCAGCAGCCTGTTCACCTGCAGCCTGTTCACCAGCAGCCTTTTCACCAGCAGCTTGTTCACCTGCAGCCTTTTCACCAGCAGCCTTTTCACCAGCAGCCTTTTCACCAGCAGCCTGTTCACCAGCATCCTGTTCACCAGCAGCCTGTTCACCTGATTTCTGTTCACCAGCAGCCTGTTCACCAGCAGCCTGTTCACCAGCAGCCTGTTCACCTGCAGCCTCTTCAGCAGCAGTCTGTTCACCAGCAGTCTGTTCACCAGCAGCCTGTTCACCTGCAGCCTTTTCACCAGCAGCTTGTTCACCTGCAGCCTTTTCACCAGCAGCCTTTTCACCAGCAGTCTGTTCACCAGCAGCCTGTTCACCAGCAGTCTGTTCAGCAGCAGTCTGTTCACCTGATGTCTGTTCACCAGCAGTGTGTTCACCAGCAGCCTGTTCACCTGCAGCCTGTTCACCAGCAGCCTGTTCACCAGCATCCTGTTCACCAGCAGCCTGTTCACCAGCAGTCTGTTCACCAGCAGCCTGTTCACCTGCAGCCTGTTCACCTGCAGCCTGTTCACCTGCAGCCTGTTCAGCAGTAGCCTGTTCACAAGCATTCTGTTCACCAGCAGCCTGTTCAGCAGCAGCCTGTTCACCAGCAGTCTTTTCACCTGCAGTCGGTTCACCTGCAGTCGGTTCACCAGCAGCCTGTTCACCTGCAGCCTGCTCACTTGCAGCCTTTTCACCAGCAGCCTGTTCACCTGCAGTCTGTTCACCTGCAGCCTGTTCACCTGCAGTCTGTTCACGAGCAGCCTGTTCAGCAGCAGCCTGTTCACCAGCAGTGTGTTCACCAGCAGCCTGTTCACCAGCAGACTGTTCACCTGCAGCCTGTTCAGCAGCAGCCTGTTCAGCAGCATCCTGTTCACCTGCAGCCTGTTCACCAGCAGCCTGTTCACCAGCAGCCTGTTCAGCAGCAGCCTATTCACCAGAAGCCTGTTCACCAGCAGCCTTTTCACCAGCAGTCTGTTCACCAGCAGCCTGTTCCCCAGCAGTCTGTTCACCAGCAGCCTGTTCACCAGCAGCCTTTTCACCAGCAGCCTTTTCACCAGCAGCCTGTTCACCAGCAGCCTGTTCACCAGCTGCCTGTTCACCAGCAGCCTGTTCACCTGATTTCTGTTCACCAGCAGCCTGTTCACCAGCAGCCTGTTCACCAGCAGCCTGTTCACCTGCAGCCTCTTCAGCAGCAGTCTGTTCACCAGCAGCCTGTTCACCTGCAGCCTGTTCACCAGCAGCTTGTTCACCTGCAGCCTTTTCACCAGCAGTCTGTTCACCAGCAGCCTGTTCACCAGCAGCCTGTTCAGCAGCAGTCTGTTCACCTGATGTCTGTTCACCAGCAGTGTGTTCACCAGCAGCCTGTTCACCTGCAGCCTGTTCACCAGCAGCCTGTTCACCAGCAGCCTGTTCACCAGCAGCCTGTTCACCAGCAGTCTGTTCACCAGCAGCCTGTTCACCTGCAGCCTGTTCACCTGCAGCCTGTTCACCTGCAGCCTGTTCAGCAGCAGCCTGTTCACCAGCATTCTGTTCACCAGCAGCCTGTTCAGCAGCAGCCTGTTCACCAGCAGTCTTTTCACCTGCAGTCGGTTCACCTGCAGTCGGTTCACCAGCAGCCTGTTCACCTGCAGCCTGCTCACTTGCAGCCTTTTCACCAGCAGCCTGTTCACCTGCAGTCTGTTCACCTGCAGCCTGTTCACCTGCAGTCTGTTCACGAGCAGCCTGTTCAGCAGCAGCCTGTTCACCAGCAGTGTGTTCACCAGCAGCCTGTTCACCAGCAGACTGTTCACCTGCAGCCTGTTCAGCAGCAGCCTGTTCAGCAGCAGCCTGTTCACCTGCAGCCTGTTCACCAGCAGCCTGTTCACCAGCAGCCTGTTCAGCAGCAGCCTATTCACCAGAAGCCTGTTCACCAGCAGTCTGTTCACCTGCAGCCTGTTCACCAGCAGCCTGTTCACCTGATGTCTGTTCACCAGCAGCCTGTTCACCAGCAGCCTGTTCACCTGCAGCCTGTTCACCTGCAGTCTGTTCACCTGCAGTCGGTTCACCTGCAGTCGGTTCACCAGCAGCCTGTTCACCAGCAGCCTGTTCACCTGCAGCCTGTTCACCAGCAGCCTGTTCACCTGCAGCCTGTTCACCAGCAGCCTGTTCACCAGCAGCCTGTTCACCAGCAGCCTTTTCATCAGCAGCCTATTCACCAGCAGACTGTTCACCAACAGACTGTTCACCTGCAGCCTGTTCACCAGCTGCTTGTTCACCGGCAGTCTGTTCACCGGCAGCCTGTTCAGCAGCAGCCTGTTCACCTGCAGCCTGTTCAGCAGAGTCTGTTCACCAGCAGCCTGTTCACCTGCAGCCTGTTCACCAGCAGCCTGTTTACCAGCAGCCTGTTCACCAGCAGCCTGTTCACCAGCAGCCTGTTCACCAGCAGCCTGTTCACCTGCAGCCTGTTCACCTGATGTCTGTTCACCAGCAGCCTGTTCACCTGCAGCCTGTTCACCAGCAGCCTGTTTACCAGCAGCCTGTTCACCAGCAGTCTGTTCACCAGCAGCCTGTTCACATGCAGCCTGTTCACCTGCAGCCTGTTCACCAGCAGCCTGTTCACCAGCAGTCTGTTCACCAGCAGCCAGTTCAGCAGCAGCCTGTTCACCTGCAGCCTGTTCACCTGCAGCCTGTTCACCTGCAGTCGGTTCACCTGCAGTCAGTTCACCATCAGCCTGTTCACCTGCAGTCTGTTCACCTGCAGTCTGTTCACCTGCAGTCTGTTCACCTGCAGCCTGTTCACCTGCAGCCTGTTCACCTGCAGCCGGTTCACCTGCAGTCGGTTCACCAGCAGCCTTTTCACCTGCAGTCTGTTCACCAGCAGCCTATTCACCAGCAGCTTGTTCACCTGCAGCCTTTTCACCAGCAGCCTGTTCACCAGCAGCCTGTTCACCAGCAGCCTGTTCACCTGATGTCTGTTCACCAGCAGCCTGCTCACCAGCAGCCTGTTCACCTGCAGCCTGTTCAGCAGCAGCTTGTTCACCAGCACCCTGTTCACCTGCAGCCTGTTCACCAGCAGCCTGTTCACATGCAGCTTGTTCACCTGAAGCCTTTTCACCAGCAGCCTTTTCACCAGCAGTCTGTTCACCAGCAGCCTGTTCACCAGCAGCCTGTTCACCAGCAGCCTGTTCAGCAGCAGTCTGTTCACCTGATGTCTGTTCACCAGCAGTGTGTTCACCAGCAGCCTGTTCACCTCCAGCTTGTTCACCAGCAGCCTTTTTACCAGCAGCCTGTTCACCAGCAGTCTTTTCACCTGCAGCCTGTTCACCAGCAGCCTGTTCACCTGCAACCTGTTCACCTGCAGCCTGTTCACCTGCAGCCTGTTCACCTGCAGCCTGTTCAGCAGCAGCCTGTTCACCAGCAGTCTGTTCACCAGCAGCCTGTTCACCAGCAGCCTGTTCACCTGCAGCCTGTTCACCAGCAGCCTGTTCACCAGCAGTCTGTTCATAAGCAGCCTGTTCACCAGCAGCCTGTTTACCTGCAGCTTGTTTACCAGCAGCTTGTTTACCAGCAGCCTGTTCACCTGCAGCCTGTTCACCTGCAGTCTGTTCACCTGCAGTCGGTTCACCAGCAGCCTGTTCACCAGCAGCCTGTTCACCAGCAGCCTGTTCACCAGCAGCCTGTTCACCAGCAGCCTGTTCACCTGCAGCCTGTTCACCAGCAGCCTGTTCACCAGCAGCCTGTTCACCTGCAGCCTGTTCACCTGCAGCCTGTTCACCAGCAGCCTGTTCACCAGCAGCCTGTTCACCTGCAGCCTGTTCACCAGCAGCCTTTTCACCAGCAGCTTGTTCACCTGCAGCCTTTTCACCAGCAGCCTTTTCACCAGCAGCCTTTTCACCAGCAGCCTGTTCACCAGCATCCTGTTCACCAGCAGCCTGTTCACCTGATTTCTGTTCACCAGCAGCCTGTTCACCAGCAGCCTGTTCACCTGCAGCCTCTTCAGCAGCAGTCTGTTCACCAGCAGTCTGTTCACCAGCAGCCTGTTCACCTGCAGCCTTTTCACCAGCAGCTTGTTCACCTGCAGCCTTTTCACCAGCAGCCTTTTCACCAGCAGTCTGTTCACCAGCAGCCTGTTCACCAGCAGTCTGTTCAGCAGCAGTCTGTTCACCTGATGTCTGTTCACCAGCAGTCTGTTCACCAGCAGCCTGTTCACCAGCAGTCTGTTCAGCAGCAGTCTGTTCACCTGATGTCTGTTCACCAGCAGTGTGTTCACCAACAGACTGTTCACCTGCAGCCTGTTCACCAGCTGCTTGTTCACCGGCAGTCTGTTCACCGGCAGCCTGTTCAGCAGCAGCCTGTTCACCTGCAGCCTGTTCAGCAGAGTCTGTTCACCAGCAGCCTGTTCACCTGCAGCCTGTTCACCAGCAGCCTGTTTACCAGCAGCCTGTTCACCAGCAGCCTGTTCACCAGCAGCCTGTTCACCAGCAGCCTGTTCACCTGCAGCCTGTTCACCTGATGTCTGTTCACCAGCAGCCTGTTCACCTGCAGCCTGTTCACCAGCAGCCTGTTTACCAGCAGCCTGTTCACCAGCAGTCTGTTCACCAGCAGCCTGTTCACATGCAGCCTGTTCACCTGCAGCCTGTTCACCAGCAGCCTGTTCACCAGCAGTCTGTTCACCAGCAGCCAGTTCAGCAGCAGCCTGTTCACCTGCAGCCTGTTCACCTGCAGCCTGTTCACCTGCAGTCGGTTCACCTGCAGTCAGTTCACCATCAGCCTGTTCACCTGCAGTCTGTTCACCTGCAGTCTGTTCACCTGCAGTCTGTTCACCTGCAGCCTGTTCACCTGCAGCCTGTTCACCTGCAGCCGGTTCACCTGCATTCGGTTCACCAGCAGCCTTTTCACCTGCAGTCTGTTCACCAGCAGCCTATTCACCAGCAGCTTGTTCACCTGCAGCCTTTTCACCAGCAGCCTGTTCACCAGCAGCCTGTTCACCAGCAGCCTGTTCACCTGATGTCTGTTCACCAGCAGCCTGCTCACCAGCAGCCTGTTCACCTGCAGCCTGTTCAGCAGCAGCTTGTTCACCAGCACCCTGTTCACCTGCAGCCTGTTCACCAGCAGCCTGTTCACATGCAGCTTGTTCACCTGAAGCCTTTTCACCAGCAGCCTTTTCACCAGCAGTCTGTTCACCAGCAGCCTGTTCACCAGCAGCCTGTTCACCAGCAGCCTGTTCAGCAGCAGTCTGTTCACCTGATGTCTGTTCACCAGCAGTGTGTTCACCAGCAGCCTGTTCACCTCCAGCTTGTTCACCAGCAGCCTTTTTACCAGCAGCCTGTTCACCAGCAGTCTTTTCACCTGCAGCCTGTTCACCAGCAGCCTGTTCACCTGCAACCTGTTCACCTGCAGCCTGTTCACCTGCAGCCTGTTCACCTGCAGCCTGTTCAGCAGCAGCCTGTTCACCAGCAGTCTGTTCACCAGCAGCCTGTTCACCAGCAGCCTGTTCACCTGCAGCCTGTTCACCAGCAGCCTGTTCACCAGCAGTCTGTTCATAAGCAGCCTGTTCACCAGCAGCCTGTTTACCTGCAGCTTGTTTACCAGCAGCTTGTTTACCAGCAGCCTGTTCACCTGCAGCCTGTTCACCTGCAGTCTGTTCACCTGCAGTCGGTTCACCTGCAGTCGGTTCACCAGCAGCCTGTTCACCAGCAGCCTGTTCACCTGCAGCCTGTTCACCAGCAGCCTGTTCACCTGCAGCCTGTTCACCAGCAGCCTGTTCACCAGCAGCCTGTTCACCTGCAGCCTGTTCACCTGCAGCCTGTTCACCAGCAGCCTGTTCACCAGCAGCCTGTTCACCTGCAGCCTGTTCACCAGCAGCCTTTTCACCAGCAGCTTGTTCACCTGCAGCCTTTTCACCAGCAGCCTTTTCACCAGCAGCCTTTTCACCAGCAGCCTGTTCACCAGCATCCTGTTCACCAGCAGCCTGTTCACCTGATTTCTGTTCACCAGCAGCCTGTTCACCAGCAGCCTGTTCACCTGCAGCCTCTTCAGCAGCAGTCTGTTCACCAGCAGTCTGTTCACCAGCAGCCTGTTCACCTGCAGCCTTTTCACCAGCAGCTTGTTCACCTGCAGCCTTTTCACCAGCAGCCTTTTCACCAGCAGTCTGTTCACCAGCAGCCTGTTCACCAGCAGTCTGTTCAGCAGCAGTCTGTTCATAAGCAGCCTGTTCACCAGCAGCCTGTTTACCTGCAGCTTGTTTACCAGCAGCTTGTTTACCAGCAGCCTGTTCACCTGCAGCCTGTTCACCTGCAGTCTGTTCACCTGCAGTCGGTTCACCTGCAGTCGGTTCACCAGCAGCCTGTTCACCAGCAGCCTGTTCACCTGCAGCCTTTTCACCAGCAGCCTGTTCACCTGCAGCCTGTTCACCAGCAGCCTGTTCACCAGCAGCCTGTTCACCTGCAGCCTGTTCACCTGCAGCCTGTTCACCAGCAGCCTGTTCACCAGCAGCCTGTTCACCTGCAGCCTGTTCACCAGCAGCCTTTTCACCAGCAGCTTGTTCACCTGCAGCCTTTTCACCAGCAGCCTTTTCACCAGCAGCCTTTTCACCAGCAGCCTGTTCACCAGCATCCTGTTCACCAGCAGCCTGTTCACCTGATTTCTGTTCACCAGCAGCCTGTTCACCAGCAGCCTGTTCACCTGCAGCCTCTTCAGCAGCAGTCTGTTCACCAGCAGTCTGTTCACCAGCAGCCTGTTCACCTGCAGCCTTTTCACCAGCAGCTTGTTCACCTGCAGCCTTTTCACCAGCAGCCTTTTCACCAGCAGTCTGTTCACCAGCAGCCTGTTCACCAGCAGTCTGTTCAGCAGCAGTCTGTTCACCTGATGTCTGTTCACCAGCAGTGTGTTCACCAGCAGCCTGTTCACCTGCAGCCTGTTCACCAGCAGCCTGTTCACCAGCAGCCTGTTCACCAGCAGCCTGTTCACCAGCAGCCTGTTCACCAGCAGTCTGTTCACCAGCAGCCTGTTCACCTGCAGCCTGTTCACCTGCAGCCTGTTCACCTGCAGCCTGTTCAGCAGTAGCCTATTCACAAGCATTCTGTTCACCAGCAGCCTGTTCAGCAGCAGCCTGTTCACCAGCAGTCTTTTCACCTGCAGCCTGTTCACCTGCAGCCTGTTCAGCAGTAGCCTATTCACAAGCATTCTGTTCACCAGCAGCCTGTTCAGCAGCAGCCTGTTCACCAGCAGTCTTTTCACCTGCAGTCGGTTCACCTGCAGTCGGTTCACCAGCAGCCTGTTCACCTGCAGCCTGCTCACTTGCAGCCTTTTCACCAGCAGCCTGTTCACCTGCAGTCTGTTCACCTGCAGCCTGTTCACCTGCAGTCTGTTCACGAGCAGCCTGTTCAGCAGCAGCCTGTTCACCAGCAGTGTGTTCACCAGCAGCCTGTTCACCAGCTGCCTGTTCACCTGCAGCCTGTTCACCAGCAGTCTGTTCACCAGCAGCCTGTTCACCAGCAGCCTGTTCACCAGCAGCCTGTTCACCAGCAGTCTGTTCACCAGCAGCCTGTTCACCTGCAGCCTGTTCACCTGCAGCCTGTTCACCTGCAGCCTGTTCAGCAGTAGCCTGTTCACCAGCATTCTGTTCACCAGCAGCCTGTTCAGCAGCAGCCTGTTCACCAGCAGTCTTTTCACCTGCAGTCGGTTCACCTGCAGTCGGTTCACCAGCAGCCTGTTCACCTGCAGCCTGCTCATTTGCAGCCTTTTCACCAGCAGCCTGTTCACCTGCAGTCTGTTCACCTGCAGCCTGTTCACCTGCAGTCTGTTCACGAGCAGCCTGTTCAGCAGCAGCCTGTTCACCAGCAGTGTGTTCACCAGCAGCCTGTTCACCAGCAGACTGTTCACCTGCAGCCTGTTCAGCAGCAGCCTGTTCAGCAGCAGCCTGTTCACCTGCAGCCTGTTCACCAGCAGCCTGTTCACCAGCAGCCTGTTCAGCAGCAGCCTATTCACCAGAAGCCTGTTCACCAGCAGCCTTTTCACCAGCAGTCTGTTCACCTGCAGTCTGTTCACCTGCAGTCGGTTCACCTGCAGTCGGTTCACCAGCAGCCTGTTCACCAGCAGCCTGTTCACCTGCAGCCTGTTCACCAGCAGCCTGTTCACCTGCAGCCTGTTCACCAGCAGCCTGTTCACCAGCAGCCTGTTCACCAGCAGCCTTTTCATCAGCAGCCTATTCACCAGCAGACTGTTCACCAACAGACTGTTCACCTGCAGCCTGTTCACCAGCTGCTTGTTCACCGGCAGTCTGTTCACCGGCAGCCTGTTCAGCAGCAGCCTGTTCACCTGCAGCCTGTTCAGCAGAGTCTGTTCACCAGCAGCCTGTTCACCTGCAGCCTGTTCACCAGCAGCCTGTTTACCAGCAGCCTGTTCACCCGCAGCCTGTTCACCAGCAGCCTGTTCACCAGCAGCCTGTTCACCTGCAGCCTGTTCACCTGATGTCTGTTCACCAGCAGCCTGTTCACCTGCAGCCTGTTCACCAGCAGCCTGTTTACCAGCAGCCTGTTCACCAGCAGTCTGTTCACCAGCAGCCTGTTCACATGCAGCCTGTTCACCTGCAGCCTGTTCACCAGCAGCCTGTTCACCAGCAGTCTGTTCACCAGCAGCCAGTTCAGCAGCAGCCTGTTCACCTGCAGCCTGTTCACCTGCAGCCTGTTCACCTGCAGTCGGTTCACCTGCAGTCAGTTCACCATCAGCCTGTTCACCTGCAGTCTGTTCACCTGCAGTCTGTTCACCTGCAGTCTGTTCACCTGCAGCCTGTTCACCTGCAGCCTGTTCACCTGCAGCCGGTTCACCTGCAGTCGGTTCACCAGCAGCCTTTTCACCTGCAGTCTGTTCACCAGCAGCCTATTCACCAGCAGCTTGTTCACCTGCAGCCTTTTCACCAGCAGCCTGTTCACCAGCAGCCTGTTCACCAGCAGCCTGTTCACCTGATGTCTGTTCACCAGCAGCCTGCTCACCAGCAGCCTGTTCACCTGCAGCCTGTTCAGCAGCAGCTTGTTCACCAGCACCCTGTTCACCTGCAGCCTGTTCACCAGCAGCCTGTTCACATGCAGCTTGTTCACCTGAAGCCTTTTCACCAGCAGCCTTTTCACCAGCAGTCTGTTCACCAGCAGCCTGTTCACCAGCAGCCTGTTCACCAGCAGCCTGTTCAGCAGCAGTCTGTTCACCTGATGTCTGTTCACCAGCAGTGTGTTCACCAGCAGCCTGTTCACCTCCAGCTTGTTCACCAGCAGCCTTTTTACCAGCAGCCTGTTCACCAGCAGTCTTTTCACCTGCAGCCTGTTCACCAGCAGCCTGTTCACCTGCAACCTGTTCACCTGCAGCCTGTTCACCAGCAGTCTGTTCACCAGCAGCCTGTTCACCAGCAGCCTGTTCACCTGCAGCCTGTTCACCAGCAGCCTGTTCACCAGCAGTCTGTTCATAAGCAGCCTGTTCACCAGCAGCCTGTTTACCTGCAGCTTGTTTACCAGCAGCTTGTTTACCAGCAGCCTGTTCACCTGCAGCCTGTTCACCTGCAGTCTGTTCACCTGCAGTCGGTTCACCTGCAGTCGGTTCACCAGCAGCCTGTTCACCAGCAGCCTGTTCACCTGCAGCCTGTTCACCAGCAGCCTGTTCACCTGCAGCCTGTTCACCAGCAGCCTGTTCACCAGCAGCCTGTTCACCTGCAGCCTGTTCACCTGCAGCCTGTTCACCTGCAGCCTGTTCACCAGCAGCCTGTTCACCAGCAGCCTGTTCACCTGCAGCCTGTTCACCAGCAGCCTTTTCACCAGCAGCTTGTTCACCTGCAGCCTTTTCACCAGCAGCCTTTTCACCAG
The DNA here is from genome assembly GCF_027942865.1 of Odontesthes bonariensis. Lineage (NCBI taxonomy): Eukaryota > Metazoa > Chordata > Actinopteri > Atheriniformes > Atherinopsidae > Odontesthes > Odontesthes bonariensis. Next base: position 33,963,394 of record NC_134521.1, read on the forward strand.
CAGCCTTTTCACCAGCAGCCTGTTCACCAGCATCCTGTTCACCAGCAGCCTGTTCACCTGATTTCTGTTCACCAGCAGCCTGTTCACCAGCAGCCTGTTCACCTGCAGCCTCTTCAGCAGCAGTCTGTTCACCAGCAGTCTGTTCACCAGCAGCCTGTTCACCTGCAGCCTTTTCACCAGCAGCTTGTTCACCTGCAGCCTTTTCACCAGCAGCCTTTTCACCAGCAGTCTGTTCACCAGCAGCCTGTTCACCAGCAGTCTGTTCAGCAGCAGTCTGTTCACCTGATGTCTGTTCACCAGCAGTGTGTTCACCAGCAGCCTGTTCACCAGCAGCCTGTTCACCAGCAGCCTGTTCACCTGATGTCTGTTCACCAGCAGCCTGCTCACCAGCAGCCTGTTCACCTGCAGCCTGTTCAGCAGCAGCTTGTTCACCAGCACCCTGTTCACCTGCAGCCTGTTCACCAGCAGCCTGTTCACATGCAGCTTGTTCACCTGAAGCCTTTTCACCAGCAGCCTTTTCACCAGCAGTCTGTTCACCAGCAGCCTGTTCACCAGCAGCCTGTTCACCAGCAGCCTGTTCAGCAGCAGTCTGTTCACCTGATGTCTGTTCACCAGCAGTGTGTTCACCAGCAGCCTGTTCACCTCCAGCTTGTTCACCAGCAGCCTTTTTACCAGCAGCCTGTTCACCAGCAGTCTTTTCACCTGCAGCCTGTTCACCAGCAGCCTGTTCACCTGCAACCTGTTCACCTGCAGCCTGTTCACCTGCAGCCTGTTCACCTGCAGCCTGTTCAGCAGCAGCCTGTTCACCAGCAGTCTGTTCACCAGCAGCCTGTTCACCAGCAGCCTGTTCACCTGCAGCCTGTTCACCAGCAGCCTGTTCACCAGCAGTCTGTTCATAAGCAGCCTGTTCACCAGCAGCCTGTTTACCTGCAGCTTGTTTACCAGCAGCTTGTTTACCAGCAGCCTGTTCACCTGCAGCCTGTTCACCTGCAGTCTGTTCACCTGCAGTCGGTTCACCAGCAGCCTGTTCACCAGCAGCCTGTTCACCAGCAGCCTGTTCACCAGCAGCCTGTTCACCAGCAGCCTGTTCACCTGCAGCCTGTTCACCAGCAGCCTGTTCACCAGCAGCCTGTTCACCTGCAGCCTGTTCACCTGCAGCCTGTTCACCAGCAGCCTGTTCACCAGCAGCCTGTTCACCTGCAGCCTGTTCACCAGCAGCCTTTTCACCAGCAGCTTGTTCACCTGCAGCCTTTTCACCAGCAGCCTTTTCACCAGCAGCCTTTTCACCAGCAGCCTGTTCACCAGCATCCTGTTCACCAGCAGCCTGTTCACCTGATTTCTGTTCACCAGCAGCCTGTTCACCAGCAGCCTGTTCACCTGCAGCCTCTTCAGCAGCAGTCTGTTCACCAGCAGTCTGTTCACCAGCAGCCTGTTCACCTGCAGCCTTTTCACCAGCAGCTTGTTCACCTGCAGCCTTTTCACCAGCAGCCTTTTCACCAGCAGTCTGTTCACCAGCAGCCTGTTCACCAGCAGTCTGTTCAGCAGCAGTCTGTTCACCTGATGTCTGTTCACCAGCAGTCTGTTCACCAGCAGCCTGTTCACCAGCAGTCTGTTCAGCAGCAGTCTGTTCACCTGATGTCTGTTCACCAGCAGTGTGTTCACCAACAGACTGTTCACCTGCAGCCTGTTCACCAGCTGCTTGTTCACCGGCAGTCTGTTCACCGGCAGCCTGTTCAGCAGCAGCCTGTTCACCTGCAGCCTGTTCAGCAGAGTCTGTTCACCAGCAGCCTGTTCACCTGCAGCCTGTTCACCAGCAGCCTGTTTACCAGCAGCCTGTTCACCAGCAGCCTGTTCACCAGCAGCCTGTTCACCAGCAGCCTGTTCACCTGCAGCCTGTTCACCTGATGTCTGTTCACCAGCAGCCTGTTCACCTGCAGCCTGTTCACCAGCAGCCTGTTTACCAGCAGCCTGTTCACCAGCAGTCTGTTCACCAGCAGCCTGTTCACATGCAGCCTGTTCACCTGCAGCCTGTTCACCAGCAGCCTGTTCACCAGCAGTCTGTTCACCAGCAGCCAGTTCAGCAGCAGCCTGTTCACCTGCAGCCTGTTCACCTGCAGCCTGTTCACCTGCAGTCGGTTCACCTGCAGTCAGTTCACCATCAGCCTGTTCACCTGCAGTCTGTTCACCTGCAGTCTGTTCACCTGCAGTCTGTTCACCTGCAGCCTGTTCACCTGCAGCCTGTTCACCTGCAGCCGGTTCACCTGCATTCGGTTCACCAGCAGCCTTTTCACCTGCAGTCTGTTCACCAGCAGCCTATTCACCAGCAGCTTGTTCACCTGCAGCCTTTTCACCAGCAGCCTGTTCACCAGCAGCCTGTTCACCAGCAGCCTGTTCACCTGATGTCTGTTCACCAGCAGCCTGCTCACCAGCAGCCTGTTCACCTGCAGCCTGTTCAGCAGCAGCTTGTTCACCAGCACCCTGTTCACCTGCAGCCTGTTCACCAGCAGCCTGTTCACATGCAGCTTGTTCACCTGAAGCCTTTTCACCAGCAGCCTTTTCACCAGCAGTCTGTTCACCAGCAGCCTGTTCACCAGCAGCCTGTTCACCAGCAGCCTGTTCAGCAGCAGTCTGTTCACCTGATGTCTGTTCACCAGCAGTGTGTTCACCAGCAGCCTGTTCACCTCCAGCTTGTTCACCAGCAGCCTTTTTACCAGCAGCCTGTTCACCAGCAGTCTTTTCACCTGCAGCCTGTTCACCAGCAGCCTGTTCACCTGCAACCTGTTCACCTGCAGCCTGTTCACCTGCAGCCTGTTCACCTGCAGCCTGTTCAGCAGCAGCCTGTTCACCAGCAGTCTGTTCACCAGCAGCCTGTTCACCAGCAGCCTGTTCACCTGCAGCCTGTTCACCAGCAGCCTGTTCACCAGCAGTCTGTTCATAAGCAGCCTGTTCACCAGCAGCCTGTTTACCTGCAGCTTGTTTACCAGCAGCTTGTTTACCAGCAGCCTGTTCACCTGCAGCCTGTTCACCTGCAGTCTGTTCACCTGCAGTCGGTTCACCTGCAGTCGGTTCACCAGCAGCCTGTTCACCAGCAGCCTGTTCACCTGCAGCCTGTTCACCAGCAGCCTGTTCACCTGCAGCCTGTTCACCAGCAGCCTGTTCACCAGCAGCCTGTTCACCTGCAGCCTGTTCACCTGCAGCCTGTTCACCAGCAGCCTGTTCACCAGCAGCCTGTTCACCTGCAGCCTGTTCACCAGCAGCCTTTTCACCAGCAGCTTGTTCACCTGCAGCCTTTTCACCAGCAGCCTTTTCACCAGCAGCCTTTTCACCAGCAGCCTGTTCACCAGCATCCTGTTCACCAGCAGCCTGTTCACCTGATTTCTGTTCACCAGCAGCCTGTTCACCAGCAGCCTGTTCACCTGCAGCCTCTTCAGCAGCAGTCTGTTCACCAGCAGTCTGTTCACCAGCAGCCTGTTCACCTGCAGCCTTTTCACCAGCAGCTTGTTCACCTGCAGCCTTTTCACCAGCAGCCTTTTCACCAGCAGTCTGTTCACCAGCAGCCTGTTCACCAGCAGTCTGTTCAGCAGCAGTCTGTTCACCTGATGTCTGTTCACCAGCAGTGTGTTCACCAGCAGCCTGTTCACCTGCAGCCTGTTCACCAGCAGCCTGTTCACCAGCAGCCTGTTCACCAGCAGCCTGTTCACCAGCAGCCTGTTCACCAGCAGTCTGTTCACCAGCAGCCTGTTCACCTGCAGCCTGTTCACCTGCAGCCTGTTCACCTGCAGCCTGTTCAGCAGTAGCCTATTCACAAGCATTCTGTTCACCAGCAGCCTGTTCAGCAGCAGCCTGTTCACCAGCAGTCTTTTCACCTGCAGCCTGTTCACCTGCAGCCTGTTCAGCAGTAGCCTATTCACAAGCATTCTGTTCACCAGCAGCCTGTTCAGCAGCAGCCTGTTCACCAGCAGTCTTTTCACCTGCAGTCGGTTCACCTGCAGTCGGTTCACCAGCAGCCTGTTCACCTGCAGCCTGCTCACTTGCAGCCTTTTCACCAGCAGCCTGTTCACCTGCAGTCTGTTCACCTGCAGCCTGTTCACCTGCAGTCTGTTCACGAGCAGCCTGTTCAGCAGCAGCCTGTTCACCAGCAGTGTGTTCACCAGCAGCCTGTTCACCAGCAGACTGTTCACCTGCAGCCTGTTCAGCAGCAGCCTGTTCAGCAGCATCCTGTTCACCTGCAGCCTGTTCACCAGCAGCCTGTTCACCAGCAGCCTGTTCAGCAGCAGCCTATTCACCAGAAGCCTGTTCACCAGCAGTCTGTTCACCTGCAGCCTGTTCACCAGCAGCTTGTTCACCTGATGTCTGTTCACCAGCAGCCTGTTCACCAGCAGCCTGCTCACTTGCAGCCTTTTCACCAGCTTGCAGCCTTTTCACCAGCAGCCTGTTCACCTGCAGTCTGTTCACCTGCAGCCTGTTCACCTGCAGCCTGTTCACCTGCAGTCTGTTCACGAGCAGCCTGTTCAGCAGCAGCCTGTTCAACAGCAGTGTGTTCACCAGCAGCCTTTTCACCAGCAGTCTGTTCACCAGCAGCCTGTTCCCCAGCAGTCTGTTCACCAGCAGCCTGTTCACCAGCAGCCTTTTCACCAGCAGCCTTTTCACCAGCAGCCTGTTCACCAGCAGCCTGTTCACCAGCTGCCTGTTCACCAGCAGCCTGTTCACCTGATTTCTGTTCACCAGCAGCCTGTTCACCAGCAGCCTGCTCACCAGCAGCCTGTTCACCTGCAGCCTCTTCAGCAGCAGTCTGTTCACCAGCAGCCTGTTCACCTGCAGCCTGTTCACCAGCAGCTTGTTCACCTGCAGCCTTTTCACCAGCAGTCTGTTCACCAGCAGCCTGTTCACCAGCAGCCTGTTCAGCAGCAGTCTGTTCACCTGATGTCTGTTCACCAGCAGTGTGTTCACCAGCAGCCTGTTCACCTGCAGCCTGTTCACCAGCAGCCTGTTCACCAGCAGCCTGTTCACCAGCAGCCTGTTCACCAGCATTCTGTTCACCAGCAGCCTGTTCAGCAGCAGCCTGTTCACCAGCAGTCTTTTCACCTGCAGTCGGTTCACCTGCAGTCGGTTCACCAGCAGCCTGTTCACCTGCAGCCTGCTCACTTGCAGCCTTTTCACCAGCAGCCTGTTCACCTGCAGTCTGTTCACCTGCAGCCTGTTCACCTGCAGTCTGTTCACGAGCAGCCTGTTCAGCAGCAGCCTGTTCACCAGCAGTGTGTTCACCAGCAGCCTGTTCACCAGCAGACTGTTCACCTGCAGCCTGTTCAGCAGCAGCCTGTTCAGCAGCAGCTTGTTCACCTGCAGCCTGTTCACCAGCAGCCTGTTCACCAGCAGCCTGTTCAGCAGCAGCCTATTCACCAGAAGCCTGTTCACCAGCAGTCTGTTCACCTGCAGCCTGTTCACCAGCAGCCTGTTCACCTGATGTCTGTTCACCAGCAGCCTGTTCACCAGCAGCCTGTTCACCTGCAGCCTGTTCACCTGCAGTCTGTTCACCTGCAGTCGGTTCACCTGCAGTCGGTTCACCACCAGCCTGTTCACCAGCAGCCTGTTCACCTGCAGCCTGTTCACCAGCAGCCTGTTCACCAGCAGTCTGTTCACCAGCAGCCTGTTCACCAGCAGCCTGTTTACCTGCAGCTTGTTCACCAGCAGCTTGTTTACCAGCAGCCTGTTCACCAGCTGCCTGTTCACCAGCAGCCTGTTCACCTGATTTCTGTTCACCAGCAGCCTGTTCACCAGCAGCCTGTTCACCAGCAGCCTGTTCACCTGCAGCCTCTTCAGCAGCAGTCTGTTCACCAGCAGCCTGTTCACCTGCAGCCTGTTCACCAGCAGCTTGTTCACCTGCAGCCTTTTCACCAGCAGTCTGTTCACCAGCAGCCTGTTCACCAGCAGCCTGTTCAGCAGCAGTCTGTTCACCTGATGTCTGTTCACCAGCAGTGTGTTCACCAGCAGCCTGTTCACCTGCAGCCTGTTCACCAGCAGCCTGTTCACCAGCAGCCTGTTCACCAGCAGCCTGTTCACCAGCATTCTGTTCACCAGCAGCCTGTTCAGCAGCAGCCTGTTCACCAGCAGTCTTTTCACCTGCAGTCGGTTCACCTGCAGTCGGTTCACCAGCAGCCTGTTCACCTGCAGCCTGCTCACTTGCAGCCTTTTCACCAGCAGCCTGTTCACCTGCAGTCTGTTCACCTGCAGCCTGTTCACCTGCAGTCTGTTCACGAGCAGCCTGTTCAGCAGCAGCCTGTTCACCAGCTGTGTGTTCACCAGCAGCCTGTTCACCAGCAGACTGTTCACCTGCAGCCTGTTCAGCAGCAGCCTGTTCAGCAGCAGCCTGTTCACCTGCAGCCTGTTCACCAGCAGCCTGTTCACCAGCAGCCTGTTCAGCAGCAGCCTATTCACCAGAAGCCTGTTCACCAGCAGTCTGTTCACCTGCAGCCTGTTCACCAGCAGCCTGTTCACCTGATGTCTGTTCACCAGCAGCCTGTTCACCAGCAGCCTGTTCACCTGCAGCCTGTTCACCTGCAGTCTGTTCACCTGCAGTCGGTTCACCTGCAGTCGGTTCACCACCAGCCTGTTCACCAGCAGCCTGTTCACCTGCAGCCTGTTCACCAGCAGCCTGTTCACCAGCAGTCTGTTCACCAGCAGCCTGTTCACCAGCAGCCTGTTTACCTGCAGCTTGTTCACCAGCAGCTTGTTTACCAGCAGCCTGTTCACCTGCAGCCTGTTCACCTGCAGTCTGTTCACCTGCAGTCGGTTCACCTGCAGTCGGTTCACCAGCAGCCTGTTCACCAGCAGCCTGTTCACCTGCAGCCTGTTCACCAGCAGCCTGTTCACCTGCAGCCTGTTCACCAGCAGCCTGTTCACCAGCAGTCGGTTCACCTGCAGTCGGTTCACCAGCAGCCTGTTCACCTGAAATCTGTTCACCTGCAGTCGGTTCACCTGCAGTCGGTTCACCAGCAGCCTGTTCACCTGCAGTCTGTTCACCTGCAGTCGGTTCACCAGCAGCCTGTTCACCTGCAGCCTGTTCACCAGCAGCCTGTTCACCAGCAGACTGTTCACCTGATGTCTGTTCGCCAGCAGCCTGTTCACCAGCAGCCTGTTCACTAGCAGCCTGTTCACCTGCAGCCTGTTCAGCAGTAGTCTGTTCACCAGCAGCCTGTTCACCAGCAGCCTGTTCACCAGCAGCCTGTTCACCAGCAGCCTGTTCACCAGCAGCCTGTTCACCAGCAGCCTTTTCATCAGCAGCCTATTCACCAGCAGCCTGTTCACCAGCAGACTGTTCACCTGCAGCCTGTTCACCAGCTGCTTGTTCACCAGCAGTCTGTTCACCAGCAGCCTGTTCAGCAGCAGCCTGTTCACCTGCAGCCTGTTCAGCAGCAGTCTGTTCACCAGCAGCCTGTTCACCTGCAGCCTGTTCACCAGCAGCCTGTTCACCAGCAGCCTGTTCACCAGCAGCCTGTTCACCTGCAGCCTGTTCACCTGATGTCTGTTCACCAGCAGCCTGTTCACCTGCAGCCTGTTCACCAGCAGTCTGTTCACCTGCAGCCTTTTCACCAGCAGTCTGTTCACCTGCAGCCTGTTCACCAGAAGCCTTTTCACCAGCAGCCTGTTCACCAGCAGCCTGTTAAGCGGCAGACTCTTCACTTGCAGCCTGTTCACCAGCAGCCTGTTCACCAGCAGCCTGTTCACCAGCAGCAGGTTAAGCAGCAGTCTGTTCACCAGCAGCCTGTTCAGCAGCAGACTCTTCACCAGCAGCCTGTTCACCAGCAGCCTGTTCACCTGCAGCCTGTTCACCAGCAGCCTGTTCACCAGCAGCCTGTTCAGCAGCAGTCTATTCACCAGCATTCTGTTCACCAGCAGCCTGTTCACCAGCAGCAGGTTCAGCAGCAGTCTGTTCACCAGCAGCCTGTTCACCTGTAGCCTGTTCATCAGCAGTCTGTTCACCAGCAGCCTGTTCACCTGCAGTCTGTTCACCTGCAGCCTGTTCACCTGCAGTCTGTTCACGAGCAGCCTGTTCAGCAGCAGCCTGTTCACCAGCAGTGTGTTCACCAGCAGCCTGTTCACCAGCAGACTGTTCACCTGCAGCCTGTTCAGCAGCAGCCTGTTCAGCAGCAGCTTGTTCACCTGCAGCCTGTTCACCAGCAGCCTGTTCACCAGCAGCCTGTTCAGCAGCAGCCTATTCACCAGAAGCCTGTTCACCAGCAGTCTGTTCACCTGCAGCCTGTTCACCAGCAGCCTGTTCACCTGATGTCTGTTCACCAGCAGCCTGTTCACCAGCAGCCTGTTCACCTGCAGCCTGTTCACCTGCAGTCTGTTCACCTGCAGTCGGTTCACCTGCAGTCGGTTCACCACCAGCCTGTTCACCAGCAGCCTGTTCACCTGCAGCCTGTTCACCAGCAGCCTGTTCACCAGCAGTCTGTTCACCAGCAGCCTGTTCACCAGCAGCCTGTTTACCTGCAGCTTGTTCACCAGCAGCTTGTTTACCAGCAGCCTGTTCACCAGCTGCCTGTTCACCAGCAGCCTGTTCACCTGATTTCTGTTCACCAGCAGCCTGTTCACCAGCAGCCTGTTCACCAGCAGCCTGTTCACCTGCAGCCTCTTCAGCAGCAGTCTGTTCACCAGCAGCCTGTTCACCTGCAGCCTGTTCACCAGCAGCTTGTTCACCTGCAGCCTTTTCACCAGCAGTCTGTTCACCAGCAGCCTGTTCACCAGCAGCCTGTTCAGCAGCAGTCTGTTCACCTGATGTCTGTTCACCAGCAGTGTGTTCACCAGCAGCCTGTTCACCTGCAGCCTGTTCACCAGCAGCCTGTTCACCAGCAGCCTGTTCACCAGCAGCCTGTTCACCAGCATTCTGTTCACCAGCAGCCTGTTCAGCAGCAGCCTGTTCACCAGCAGTCTTTTCACCTGCAGTCGGTTCACCTGCAGTCGGTTCACCAGCAGCCTGTTCACCTGCAGCCTGCTCACTTGCAGCCTTTTCACCAGCAGCCTGTTCACCTGCAGTCTGTTCACCTGCAGCCTGTTCACCTGCAGTCTGTTCACGAGCAGCCTGTTCAGCAGCAGCCTGTTCACCAGCTGTGTGTTCACCAGCAGCCTGTTCACCAGCAGACTGTTCACCTGCAGCCTGTTCAGCAGCAGCCTGTTCAGCAGCAGCCTGTTCACCTGCAGCCTGTTCACCAGCAGCCTGTTCACCAGCAGCCTGTTCAGCAGCAGCCTATTCACCAGAAGCCTGTTCACCAGCAGTCTGTTCACCTGCAGCCTGTTCACCAGCAGCCTGTTCACCTGATGTCTGTTCACCAGCAGCCTGTTCACCAGCAGCCTGTTCACCTGCAGCCTGTTCACCTGCAGTCTGTTCACCTGCAGTCGGTTCACCTGCAGTCGGTTCACCACCAGCCTGTTCACCAGCAGCCTGTTCACCTGCAGCCTGTTCACCAGCAGCCTGTTCACCAGCAGTCTGTTCACCAGCAGCCTGTTCACCAGCAGCCTGTTTACCTGCAGCTTGTTCACCAGCAGCTTGTTTACCAGCAGCCTGTTCACCTGCAGCCTGTTCACCTGCAGTCTGTTCACCTGCAGTCGGTTCACCTGCAGTCGGTTCACCAGCAGCCTGTTCACCAGCAGCCTGTTCACCTGCAGCCTGTTCACCAGCAGCCTGTTCACCTGCAGCCTGTTCACCAGCAGCCTGTTCACCAGCAGTCGGTTCACCTGCAGTCGGTTCACCAGCAGCCTGTTCACCTGAAATCTGTTCACCTGCAGTCGGTTCACCTGCAGTCGGTTCACCAGCAGCCTGTTCACCTGCAGTCTGTTCACCTGCAGTCGGTTCACCAGCAGCCTGTTCACCTGCAGCCTGTTCACCAGCAGCCTGTTCACCAGCAGACTGTTCACCTGATGTCTGTTCGCCAGCAGCCTGTTCACCAGCAGCCTGTTCACTAGCAGCCTGTTCACCTGCAGCCTGTTCAGCAGTAGTCTGTTCACCAGCAGCCTGTTCACCAGCAGCCTGTTCACCAGCAGCCTGTTCACCAGCAGCCTGTTCACCAGCAGCCTGTTCACCAGCAGCCTTTTCATCAGCAGCCTATTCACCAGCAGCCTGTTCACCAGCAGACTGTTCACCTGCAGCCTGTTCACCAGCTGCTTGTTCACCAGCAGTCTGTTCACCAGCAGCCTGTTCAGCAGCAGCCTGTTCACCTGCAGCCTGTTCAGCAGCAGTCTGTTCACCAGCAGCCTGTTCACCTGCAGCCTGTTCACCAGCAGCCTGTTCACCAGCAGCCTGTTCACCAGCAGCCTGTTCACCTGCAGCCTGTTCACCTGATGTCTGTTCACCAGCAGCCTGTTCACCTGCAGCCTGTTCACCAGCAGTCTGTTCACCTGCAGCCTTTTCACCAGCAGTCTGTTCACCTGCAGCCTGTTCACCAGAAGCCTTTTCACCAGCAGCCTGTTCACCAGCAGCCTGTTAAGCGGCAGACTCTTCACTTGCAGCCTGTTCACCAGCAGCCTGTTCACCAGCAGCCTGTTCACCAGCAGCAGGTTAAGCAGCAGTCTGTTCACCAGCAGCCTGTTCAGCAGCAGACTCTTCACCAGCAGCCTGTTCACCAGCAGCCTGTTCACCTGCAGCCTGTTCACCAGCAGCCTGTTCACCAGCAGCCTGTTCAGCAGCAGTCTATTCACCAGCATTCTGTTCACCAGCAGCCTGTTCACCAGCAGCAGGTTCAGCAGCAGTCTGTTCACCAGCAGCCTGTTCACCTGTAGCCTGTTCATCAGCAGTCTGTTCACCAGCAGCCTGTTCACCTGCAGCCTGTTCACCAGCAGCCTGTTCATCAGCAGCCTGTTCACCTGCAGCCTGTTCACCAGCAGTCTGTTCACCTGCAGCCTGTTCACCAGCAGCCTTTTCACCTGCAGCCTTTTCACCTGCAGTCTGTTCACCAGCAGCCTGTTCACCTGCAGCCTGTTCACCACCAGCAGGTTCAGCAACAGTCTGTTCACCAGCAGCAGGTTCAGCAGCAGTATGTTCACCAGCAGCCTGTTCAGCAGCAGCCTGTTCACCTGCATCCTGTTCACCAGCAGCTTGTTCACCAGCAGCCTGTTCACCAGCAGCCTGTTCACCAGCAGCAGGTTCAGCAGCAGTATGTTCACCAGCAGCCTGTTCAGCAGCAGTCTGTTCAACAGCAGCCTGTTCACCTGATGTCTGTTCACAAGCAGCCTGTTCACCAGCAGCCTGTTCACCAGCAGCCTGTTCACCAGCAGCCTGTTCACCAGCAGTCTGTTCACCAGCAGCCTGTTCACCAGCAGTCTGTTCACAAGCAGCCTGTTCAGCAGCAGACTCTTCACCAGCAGCCTGTTCACCAACAGACTGTTCACCTGATGTCTGTTCACCAGCAGCCTGTTCACCAGCAGTATGTTCACCAGCAGCCTGTTCACCAGCAGCCTCTTCAGCAGCAGCCTGTTCACCTGCAGCCTGTTCACATGCAGCCTGTTCAGAAGCAGCTTGTTCACCTGTAGCCTGTTCACCTGCAGCCTGTTCACAAGCAGCCCTTTCAGAAGCAGCTTGTTCACCTGCAGCCTGTTCACCTGCAGCCCGTTCACAAGCAGCCTGTTCACCTGCAGCCTGTTCACCAGCAGCTTGTTCACCAGCAGTCTGTTCACTAGCAGCATGTTCACCAGCAGCCTGTTCACCAGCAGTGTGTTCACCAGCAGCCTGTTCACCAGCAGACTGTTCACCTGCAGCCTGTTCAGCAGCAGCCTGTTCACCTGCAGCCTGTTCACCAGCAGCCTGTTCACCAGCAGCCTGTTAAGCAGCAGCCTGTTCACCAGCAGCCTATTCACCAGAAGCTTGTTCACCAGCAGTCTGTTAACCTGCAGCCTTTTCACCAGCAGTCTGTTCACCTGCAGCCTGTTCACCAGAAGCCTTTTCACCAGCAGTCTGTTCACCAGCAGCCTGTTAAGCGGCAGACTCTTCACCAGCAGCCTGTTCACCAGCAGCCTGTTCACTTGCAGCCTGTTCACCAGCAGCCTGTTCACCAGCAGCCTGTTCACCAGCGGCAGGTTCAGCAGCAGTCTGTTCACCAGCAGCCTGTTCAGCAGCAGTCTGTTCACCAGCAGCCTGTTCAGCAGCAGCCTTTTCACCTGCAGCCTGTTCACCAGCAACCTGTTCACCAGCAGCCTGTTCACCAGCAGCTTGTTCACCTGCAGCCTTTTCACCAGCAGCCTTTTCACCAGCAGTCTGTTCACCAGCAGCCTGTTCACCAGCAGCCTCTTCAGCAGCAGCCTGTTCACCAGCAGTCTGTTCACAAGCAGCCTGTTCAGCAGCAGTCTGTTCACCAGCATTCTGTTCACCAGAAGCCTGTTCACCAGCAGCAGGTTCAGCAGCAGTCTGTTCACCAGCAGCCTGTTCACCTGTAGCCTGTTCAGCAGCAGTCTGTTCACCAGCAGCCTGTTCACCTGCAGCCTGTTCACCAGCAGCCTGTTCACCAGCAGCCTGTTCACCTGCAGCCTGTTCACCAGCAGTCTGTTCACCTGCAGCCTGTTCACCAGCAGCCTTTTCACCTGCAGCCTTTTCACCTGCAGTCTGTTCACCAGCAGCCTGTTCACCTGCAGCCTGTTCACCAGCAGCAGGTTCAGCAACAGTCTGTTCACCAGCAGCAGGTTCAGCAGCAGTATGTTCACCAGCAGCCTGTTCAGCAGCAGCCTGTTCACCTGCATCCTGTTCACCAGCAGCTTGTTCACCAGCAGCCTGTTCACCAGCAGCCTGTTCACCAGCAGCAGGTTCAGCAGCAGTATGTTCACCAGCAGCCTGTTCAGCAGCAGTCTGTTCAACAGCAGCCTGTTCACCTGATGTCTGTTCACAAGCAGCCTGTTCACCAGCAGCCTGTTCACCAGCAGCCTGTTCACCAGCAGACTGTTCACCTGCAGCCTGTTCAGCAGCAGCCTGTTCACCTGCAGCCTGTTCACCAGCAGCCTGTTCACCAGCAGCCTGTTAAGCAGCAGCCTGTTCACCAGCAGCCTATTCACCAGAAGCTTGTTCACCAGCAGTCTGTTAACCTGCAGCCTTTTCACCAGCAGTCTGTTCACCTGCAGCCTGTTCACCAGAAGCCTTTTCACCAGCAGTCTGTTCACCAGCAGCCTGTTAAGCGGCAGACTCTTCACCAGCAGCCTGTTCACCAGCAGCCTGTTCACTTGCAGCCTGTTCACCAGCAGCCTGTTCACCAGCAGCCTGTTCACCAGCGGCAGGTTCAGCAGCAGTCTGTTCACCAGCAGCCTGTTCAGCAGCAGTCTGTTCACCAGCAGCCTGTTCAGCAGCAGCCTTTTCACCTGCAGCCTGTTCACCAGCAACCTGTTCACCAGCAGCCTGTTCACCAGCAGCTTGTTCACCTGCAGCCTTTTCACCAGCAGCCTTTTCACCAGCAGTCTGTTCACCAGCAGCCTGTTCACCAGCAGCCTCTTCAGCAGCAGCCTGTTCACCAGCAGTCTGTTCACAAGCAGCCTGTTCAGCAGCAGTCTGTTCACCAGCATTCTGTTCACCAGAAGCCTGTTCACCAGCAGCAGGTTCAGCAGCAGTCTGTTCACCAGCAGCCTGTTCACCTGTAGCCTGTTCAGCAGCAGTCTGTTCACCAGCAGCCTGTTCACCTGCAGCCTGTTCACCAGCAGCCTGTTCACCAGCAGCCTGTTCACCTGCAGCCTGTTCACCAGCAGTCTGTTCACCTGCAGCCTGTTCACCAGCAGCCTTTTCACCTGCAGCCTTTTCACCTGCAGTCTGTTCACCAGCAGCCTGTTCACCTGCAGCCTGTTCACCAGCAGCAGGTTCAGCAACAGTCTGTTCACCAGCAGCAGGTTCAGCAGCAGTATGTTCACCAGCAGCCTGTTCAGCAGCAGCCTGTTCACCTGCATCCTGTTCACCAGCAGCTTGTTCACCAGCAGCCTGTTCACCAGCAGCCTGTTCACCAGCAGCAGGTTCAGCAGCAGTATGTTCACCAGCAGCCTGTTCAGCAGCAGTCTGTTCAACAGCAGCCTGTTCACCTGATGTCTGTTCACAAGCAGCCTGTTCACCAGCAGCCTGTTCACCAGCAGCCTGTTCACCAGCAGCCTGTTCACCAGCAATCTGTTCACCAGCAGCCTGTTCACCAGCAGTCTGTTCACAAGCAGCCTGTTCAGCAGCAGACTCTTCACCAGCAGCCTGTTCACCAACAGACTGTTCACCTGATGTCTGTTCACCAGCAGCCTGTTCACCAGCAGTATGTTCACCAGCAGCCTGTTCACCTGCAGCCTCTTCAGCAGTAGCCTGTTCACCTGCAGCCTGTTCAGAAGCAGCTTGTTCACCTGCAGCCTGTTCACCTGCAGCCTGTTCACAAGCAGCCCGTTCAGAAGCAGCTTGTTCACCTGCAGCCTGTTCACCTGCAGCCCGTTCACAAGCAGCCTGTTCACCTGCAGCCTGTTCACCAGCAGCTTGTTCACCAGCAGTCTGTTCACTAGCAGCCTGTTCACCAGCAGCCTGTTCACATGCAACCTGTTCACCTGCAGTCTGTTCACCTGCAGCCTGTTCACCTGCAGCCTGTTCATCTGCAGCCTGTTCACCAGCAGCTTGTTCACCAGCAGCAGGTTCAGCAGCAGTCTGTTCACCAGCAGCCTGTTCACCTGTAGCCTGTTCAGCAGCAGTCTGTTCACCAGCAGCCTGTTCACCTGCAGCCTGTTCACCAGTAGCCTGTTCACCAGCAGCCTGTTCACCTGCAGCCTGTTCACCAGCAGTCTGTTCACCTGCAGCCTGTTCACCAGCAGCCTTTTCACCTGCAGCCTTTTCACCTGCAGTCTGTTCACCAGCAGCCTGTTCACCTGCAGCCTGTTCACCAGCAGCAGGTTCAGCAACAGTCTGTTCACCAGCAGCAGGTTCAGCAGCAGTATGTTCACCAGCAGCCTGTTCAGCAGCAGCCTGTTCACCTGCATCCTGTTCACCAGCAGCTTGTTCACCAGCAGCCTGTTCACCAGCAGCCTGTTCACCAGCAGCAGGTTCAGCAGCAGTATGTTCACCAGCAGCCTGTTCAGCAGCAGTCTGTTCAACAGCAGCCTGTTCACCTGATGTCTGTTCACAAGCAGCCTGTTCACCAGCAGCCTGTTCACCAGCAGCCTGTTCACCAGCAGACTGTTCACCTGCAGCCTGTTCAGCAGCAGCCTGTTCACCTGCAGCCTGTTCACCAGCAGCCTGTTCACCAGCAGCCTGTTCACCAGCAGCCTGTTAAGCAGCAGCCTGTTCACCAGCAGCCTATTCACCAGAAGCTTGTTCACCAGCAGTCTGTTAACCTGCAGCCTTTTCACCAGCAGTCTGTTCACCTGCAGCCTGTTCACCAGAAGCCTTTTCACCAGCAGTCTGTTCACCAGCAGCCTGTTAAGCGGCAGACTCTTCACCAGCAGCCTGTTCACCAGCAGCCTGTTCACTTGCAGCCTGTTCACCAGCAGCCTGTTCACCAGCAGCCTGTTCACCAGCGGCAGGTTCAGCAGCAGTCTGTTCACCAGCAGCCTGTTCAGCAGCAGTCTGTTCACCAGCAGCCTGTTCAGCAGCAGCCTTTTCACCTGCAGCCTGTTCACCAGCAACCTGTTCACCAGCAGCCTGTTCACCAGCAGCTTGTTCACCTGCAGCCTTTTCACCAGCAGCCTTTTCACCAGCAGTCTGTTCACCAGCAGCCTGTTCACCAGCAGCCTCTTCAGCAGCAGCCTGTTCACCAGCAGTCTGTTCACAAGCAGCCTGTTCAGCAGCAGTCTGTTCACCAGCATTCTGTTCACCAGAAGCCTGTTCACCAGCAGCAGGTTCAGCAGCAGTCTGTTCACCAGCAGCCTGTTCACCTGTAGCCTGTTCAGCAGCAGTCTGTTCACCAGCAGCCTGTTCACCTGCAGCCTGTTCACCAGCAGCCTGTTCACCAGCAGCCTGTTCACCTGCAGCCTGTTCACCAGCAGTCTGTTCACCTGCAGCCTGTTCACCAGCAGCCTTTTCACCTGCAGCCTTTTCACCTGCAGTCTGTTCACCAGCAGCCTGTTCACCTGCAGCCTGTTCACCAGCAGCAGGTTCAGCAACAGTCTGTTCACCAGCAGCAGGTTCAGCAGCAGTATGTTCACCAGCAGCCTGTTCAGCAGCAGCCTGTTCACCTGCATCCTGTTCACCAGCAGCTTGTTCACCAGCAGCCTGTTCACCAGCAGCCTGTTCACCAGCAGCAGGTTCAGCAGCAGTATGTTCACCAGCAGCCTGTTCAGCAGCAGTCTGTTCAACAGCAGCCTGTTCACCTGATGTCTGTTCACAAGCAGCCTGTTCACCAGCAGCCTGTTCACCAGCAGCCTGTTCACCAGCAGCCTGTTCACCAGCAATCTGTTCACCAGCAGCCTGTTCACCAGCAGTCTGTTCACAAGCAGCCTGTTCAGCAGCAGACTCTTCACCAGCAGCCTGTTCACCAACAGACTGTTCACCTGATGTCTGTTCACCAGCAGCCTGTTCACCAGCAGTATGTTCACCAGCAGCCTGTTCACCTGCAGCCTCTTCAGCAGTAGCCTGTTCACCTGCAGCCTGTTCAGAAGCAGCTTGTTCACCTGCAGCCTGTTCACCTGCAGCCTGTTCACAAGCAGCCCGTTCAGAAGCAGCTTGTTCACCTGCAGCCTGTTCACCTGCAGCCCGTTCACAAGCAGCCTGTTCACCTGCAGCCTGTTCACCAGCAGCTTGTTCACCAGCAGTCTGTTCACTAGCAGCCTGTTCACCAGCAGCCTGTTCACATGCAACCTGTTCACCTGCAGTCTGTTCACCTGCAGCCTGTTCACCTGCAGCCTGTTCATCTGCAGCCTGTTCACCAGCAGCTTGTTCACCAGCAGCAGGTTCAGCAGCAGTCTGTTCACCAGCAGCCTGTTCACCTGTAGCCTGTTCAGCAGCAGTCTGTTCACCAGCAGCCTGTTCACCTGCAGCCTGTTCACCAGCAGCCTGTTCACCAGCAGCCTGTTCACCTGCAGCCTGTTCACCAGCAGTCTGTTCACCTGCAGCCTGTTCACCAGCAGCCTTTTCACCTGCAGCCTTTTCACCTGCAGTCTGTTCACCAGCAGCCTGTTCACCTGCAGCCTGTTCACCAGCAGCAGGTTCAGCAACAGTCTGTTCACCAGCAGCAGGTTCAGCAGCAGTATGTTCACCAGCAGCCTGTTCAGCAGCAGCCTGTTCACCTGCATCCTGTTCACCAGCAGCTTGTTCACCAGCAGCCTGTTCACCAGCAGCCTGTTCACCAGCAGCAGGTTCAGCAGCAGTATGTTCACCAGCAGCCTGTTCAGCAGCAGTCTGTTCAACAGCAGCCTGTTCACCTGATGTCTGTTCACAAGCAGCCTGTTCACCAGCAGCCTGTTCACCAGCAGCCTGTTCACCAGCAGCCTGTTCACCAGCAATCTGTTCACCAGCAGCCTGTTCACCAGCAGTCTGTTCACAAGCAGCCTGTTCAGCAGCAGACTCTTCACCAGCAGCCTGTTCACCAACAGACTGTTCACCTGATGTCTGTTCACCAGCAGCCTGTTCACCAGCAGTATGTTCACCAGCAGCCTGTTCACCTGCAGCCTCTTCAGCAGCAGCCTGTTCACCTGCAGCCTGTTCACCTGCAGCCTGTTCAGAAGCAGCTTGTTCACCTGCAGCCTGTTCACCTGCAGCCTGTTCACAAGCAGCCCGTTCAGAAGCAGCTTGTTCACCTGCAGCCTGTTCACCTGCAGCCCGTTCACAAGCAGCCTGTTCACCTGCAGCCTGTTCACCAGCAGCTTGTTCACCAGCAGTCTGTTCACTAGCAGCCTGTTCACCAGCAGCCTGTTCACCTGCAACCTGTTCACCTGCAGTCTGTTCACCTGCAGCCTGTTCACCTGCAGCCTGTTCATCTGCAGCCTGTTCACCAGCAGCTTGTTCACCAGCAGCCTATTCACCAGCAGCCTGTTCACCAGCAGCTTGTTCACCAGCAGCCTGTTCACCAGCAGCCTGTTCACCAGCAGCTTGTTCACCAGCAGTCTGTTCACAAGCAGCCTTTTCACCTGCAGCCTGTTCACCTGCAGCCTGTTCACCTGCAGCCTGTTCACCTGCAGCCTGTTCAGAAGCAGCTTGTTCACCTGCAGCCTGTTCACCTGCAGCCTGTTCACAAGCAGCCCTTTCAGAAGCAGCTTGTTCACCTGCAGCCTGTTCACCTGCAGCCCGTTCACAAGCAGCCTGTTCACCTGCAGCCTGTTCACCAGCAGCTTGTTCACCAGCAGTCTGTTCACTAGCAGCCTGTTCACCAGCAGCCTGTTCACCAGCAGTGTGTTCACCAGCAGCCTGTTCACCAGCAGACTGTTCACCTGCAGCCTGTTCAGCAGCAGCCTGTTCACCTGCAGCCTGTTCACCAGCAGCCTGTTCACCAGCAGCCTGTTCACCTGCAGCCTGTTCACCAGCAGCCTTTTCACCAGCAGCTTGTTCACCTGCAGCCTTTTCACCAGCAGCCTTTTCACCAGCAGCCTTTTCACCAGCAGCCTGTTCACCAGCATCCTGTTCACCAGCAGCCTGTTCACCTGATTTCTGTTCACCAGCAGCCTGTTCACCAGCAGCCTGTTCACCTGCAGCCTCTTCAGCAGCAGTCTGTTCACCAGCAGTCTGTTCACCAGCAGCCTGTTCACCTGCAGCCTTTTCACCAGCAGCTTGTTCACCTGCAGCCTTTTCACCAGCAGCCTTTTCACCAGCAGTCTGTTCACCAGCAGCCTGTTCACCAGCAGTCTGTTCAGCAGCAGTCTGTTCACCTGATGTCTGTTCACCAGCAGTGTGTTCACCAGCAGCCTGTTCACCTGCAGCCTGTTCACCAGCAGCCTGTTCACCAGCATCCTGTTCACCAGCAGCCTGTTCACCAGCAGTCTGTTCACCAGCAGCCTGTTCACCTGCAGCCTGTTCACCTGCAGCCTGTTCACCTGCAGCCTGTTCAGCAGTAGCCTGTTCACAAGCATTCTGTTCACCAGCAGCCTGTTCAGCAGCAGCCTGTTCACCAGCAGTCTTTTCACCTGCAGTCGGTTCACCTGCAGTCGGTTCACCAGCAGCCTGTTCACCTGCAGCCTGCTCACTTGCAGCCTTTTCACCAGCAGCCTGTTCACCTGCAGTCTGTTCACCTGCAGCCTGTTCACCTGCAGTCTGTTCACGAGCAGCCTGTTCAGCAGCAGCCTGTTCACCAGCAGTGTGTTCACCAGCAGCCTGTTCACCAGCAGACTGTTCACCTGCAGCCTGTTCAGCAGCAGCCTGTTCAGCAGCATCCTGTTCACCTGCAGCCTGTTCACCAGCAGCCTGTTCACCAGCAGCCTGTTCAGCAGCAGCCTATTCACCAGAAGCCTGTTCACCAGCAGCCTTTTCACCAGCAGTCTGTTCACCAGCAGCCTGTTCCCCAGCAGTCTGTTCACCAGCAGCCTGTTCACCAGCAGCCTTTTCACCAGCAGCCTTTTCACCAGCAGCCTGTTCACCAGCAGCCTGTTCACCAGCTGCCTGTTCACCAGCAGCCTGTTCACCTGATTTCTGTTCACCAGCAGCCTGTTCACCAGCAGCCTGTTCACCAGCAGCCTGTTCACCTGCAGCCTCTTCAGCAGCAGTCTGTTCACCAGCAGCCTGTTCACCTGCAGCCTGTTCACCAGCAGCTTGTTCACCTGCAGCCTTTTCACCAGCAGTCTGTTCACCAGCAGCCTGTTCACCAGCAGCCTGTTCAGCAGCAGTCTTTTCACCTGATGTCTGTTCACCAGCAGTGTGTTCACCAGCAGCCTGTTCACCTGCAGCCTGTTCACCAGCAGCCTGTTCACCAGCAGCCTGTTCACCAGCAGCCTGTTCACCAGCAGTCTGTTCACCTGCAGCCTGTTCACCTGCAGCCTGTTCAGCAGCAGCCTGTTCACCAGCATTCTGTTCACCAGCAGCCTGTTCAGCAGCAGCCTGTTCACCAGCAGTCTTTTCACCTGCAGTCGGTTCACCTGCAGTCGGTTCACCAGCAGCCTGTTCACCTGCAGCCTGCTCACTTGCAGCCTTTTCACCAGCAGCCTGTTCACCTGCAGTCTGTTCACCTGCAGCCTGTTCACCTGCAGTCTGTTCACGAGCAGCCTGTTCAGCAGCAGCCTGTTCACCAGCAGTGTGTTCACCAGCAGCCTGTTCACCAGCAGACTGTTCACCTGCAGCCTGTTCAGCAGCAGCCTGTTCAGCAGCAGCCTGTTCACCTGCAGCCTGTTCACCAGCAGCCTGTTCACCAGCAGCCTGTTCAGCAGCAGCCTATTCACCAGAAGCCTGTTCACCAGCAGTCTGTTCACCTGCAGCCTGTTCACCAGCAGCCTGTTCACCTGATGTCTGTTCACCAGCAGCCTGTTCACCAGCAGCCTGTTCACCTGCAGCCTGTTCACCTGCAGTCTGTTCACCTGCAGTCGGTTCACCTGCAGTCGGTTCACCAGCAGCCTGTTCACCAGCAGCCTGTTCACCTGCAGCCTGTTCACCAGCAGCCTGTTCACCTGCAGCCTGTTCACCAGCAGCCTGTTCACCAGCAGCCTGTTCACCAGCAGCCTTTTCATCAGCAGCCTATTCACCAGCAGACTGTTCACCAACAGACTGTTCACCTGCAGCCTGTTCACCAGCTGCTTGTTCACCGGCAGTCTGTTCACCGGCAGCCTGTTCAGCAGCAGCCTGTTCACCTGCAGCCTGTTCAGCAGAGTCTGTTCACCAGCAGCCTGTTCACCTGCAGCCTGTTCACCAGCAGCCTGTTTACCAGCAGCCTGTTCACCAGCAGCCTGTTCACCAGCAGCCTGTTCACCAGCAGCCTGTTCACCTGCAGCCTGTTCACCTGATGTCTGTTCACCAGCAGCCTGTTCACCTGCAGCCTGTTCACCAGCAGCCTGTTTACCAGCAGCCTGTTCACCAGCAGTCTGTTCACCAGCAGCCTGTTCACATGCAGCCTGTTCACCTGCAGCCTGTTCACCAGCAGCCTGTTCACCAGCAGTCTGTTCACCAGCAGCCAGTTCAGCAGCAGCCTGTTCACCTGCAGCCTGTTCACCTGCAGCCTGTTCACCTGCAGTCGGTTCACCTGCAGTCAGTTCACCATCAGCCTGTTCACCTGCAGTCTGTTCACCTGCAGTCTGTTCACCTGCAGTCTGTTCACCTGCAGCCTGTTCACCTGCAGCCTGTTCACCTGCAGCCGGTTCACCTGCAGTCGGTTCACCAGCAGCCTTTTCACCTGCAGTCTGTTCACCAGCAGCCTATTCACCAGCAGCTTGTTCACCTGCAGCCTTTTCACCAGCAGCCTGTTCACCAGCAGCCTGTTCACCAGCAGCCTGTTCACCTGATGTCTGTTCACCAGCAGCTTGTTCACCTGCAGCCTTTTCACCAGCAGCCTGTTCACCAGCAGCCTGCTCACCAGCAGCCTGTTCACCTGCAGCCTGTTCAGCAGCAGCTTGTTCACCAGCACCCTGTTCACCTGCAGCCTGTTCACCAGCAGCCTGTTCACATGCAGCTTGTTCACCTGAAGCCTTTTCACCAGCAGCCTTTTCACCAGCAGTCTGTTCACCAGCAGCCTGTTCACCAGCAGCCTGTTCACCAGCAGCCTGTTCAGCAGCAGTCTGTTCACCTGATGTCTGTTCACCAGCAGTGTGTTCACCAGCAGCCTGTTCACCTCCAGCTTGTTCACCAGCAGCCTTTTTACCAGCAGCCTGTTCACCAGCAGTCTTTTCACCTGCAGCCTGTTCACCAGCAGCCTGTTCACCTGCAACCTGTTCACCTGCAGCCTGTTCACCTGCAGCCTGTTCACCTGCAGCCTGTTCAGCAGCAGCCTGTTCACCAGCAGTCTGTTCACCAGCAGCCTGTTCACCAGCAGCCTGTTCACCTGCAGCCTGTTCACCAGCAGCCTGTTCACCAGCAGTCTGTTCATAAGCAGCCTGTTCACCAGCAGCCTGTTTACCTGCAGCTTGTTTACCAGCAGCTTGTTTACCAGCAGCCTGTTCACCTGCAGCCTGTTCACCTGCAGTCTGTTCACCTGCAGTCGGTTCACCTGCAGTCGGTTCACCAGCAGCCTGTTCACCAGCAGCCTGTTCACCTGCAGCCTGTTCACCAGCAGCCTGTTCACCTGCAGCCTGTTCACCAGCAGCCTGTTCACCAGCAGCCTGTTCACCTGCAGCCTGTTCACCTGCAGCCTGTTCACCAGCAGCCTGTTCACCAGCAGCCTGTTCACCTGCAGCCTGTTCACCAGCAGCCTTTTCACCAGCAGCTTGTTCACCTGCAGCCTTTTCACCAGCAGCCTTTTCACCAGCAGCCTTTTCACCAGCAGCCTGTTCACCAGCATCCTGTTCACCAGCAGCCTGTTCACCTGATTTCTGTTCACCAGCAGCCTGTTCACCAGCAGCCTGTTCACCTGCAGCCTCTTCAGCAGCAGTCTGTTCACCAGCAGTCTGTTCACCAGCAGCCTGTTCACCTGCAGCCTTTTCACCAGCAGCTTGTTCACCTGCAGCCTTTTCACCAGCAGCCTTTTCACCAGCAGTCTGTTCACCAGCAGCCTGTTCACCAGCAGTCTGTTCAGCAGCAGTCTGTTCACCTGATGTCTGTTCACCAGCAGTCTGTTCACCAGCAGCCTGTTCACCAGCAGTCTGTTCAGCAGCAGTCTGTTCACCTGATGTCTGTTCACCAGCAGTGTGTTCACCAACAGACTGTTCACCTGCAGCCTGTTCACCAGCTGCTTGTTCACCGGCAGTCTGTTCACCGGCAGCCTGTTCAGCAGCAGCCTGTTCACCTGCAGCCTGTTCAGCAGAGTCTGTTCACCAGCAGCCTGTTCACCTGCAGCCTGTTCACCAGCAGCCTGTTTACCAGCAGCCTGTTCACCAGCAGCCTGTTCACCAGCAGCCTGTTCACCAGCAGCCTGTTCACCTGCAGCCTGTTCACCTGATGTCTGTTCACCAGCAGCCTGTTCACCTGCAGCCTGTTCACCAGCAGCCTGTTTACCAGCAGCCTGTTCACCAGCAGTCTGTTCACCAGCAGCCTGTTCACATGCAGCCTGTTCACCTGCAGCCTGTTCACCAGCAGCCTGTTCACCAGCAGTCTGTTCACCAGCAGCCAGTTCAGCAGCAGCCTGTTCACCTGCAGCCTGTTCACCTGCAGCCTGTTCACCTGCAGTCGGTTCACCTGCAGTCAGTTCACCATCAGCCTGTTCACCTGCAGTCTGTTCACCTGCAGTCTGTTCACCTGCAGTCTGTTCACCTGCAGCCTGTTCACCTGCAGCCTGTTCACCTGCAGCCGGTTCACCTGCAGTCGGTTCACCAGCAGCCTTTTCACCTGCAGTCTGTTCACCAGCAGCCTATTCACCAGCAGCTTGTTCACCTGCAGCCTTTTCACCAGCAGCCTGTTCACCAGCAGCCTGTTCACCAGCAGCCTGTTCACCTGATGTCTGTTCACCAGCAGCCTGCTCACCAGCAGCCTGTTCACCTGCAGCCTGTTCAGCAGCAGCTTGTTCACCAGCACCCTGTTCACCTGCAGCCTGTTCACCAGCAGCCTGTTCACATGCAGCTTGTTCACCTGAAGCCTTTTCACCAGCAGCCTTTTCACCAGCAGTCTGTTCACCAGCAGCCTGTTCACCAGCAGCCTGTTCACCAGCAGCCTGTTCAGCAGCAGTCTGTTCACCTGATGTCTGTTCACCAGCAGTGTGTTCACCAGCAGCCTGTTCACCTCCAGCTTGTTCACCAGCAGCCTTTTTACCAGCAGCCTGTTCACCAGCAGTCTTTTCACCTGCAGCCTGTTCACCAGCAGCCTGTTCACCTGCAACCTGTTCACCTGCAGCCTGTTCACCTGCAGCCTGTTCACCTGCAGCCTGTTCAGCAGCAGCCTGTTCACCAGCAGTCTGTTCACCAGCAGCCTGTTCACCAGCAGCCTGTTCACCTGCAGCCTGTTCACCAGCAGCCTGTTCACCAGCAGTCTGTTCATAAGCAGCCTGTTCACCAGCAGCCTGTTTACCTGCAGCTTGTTTACCAGCAGCTTGTTTACCAGCAGCCTGTTCACCTGCAGCCTGTTCACCTGCAGTCTGTTCACCTGCAGTCGGTTCACCTGCAGTCGGTTCACCAGCAGCCTGTTCACCAGCAGCCTGTTCACCTGCAGCCTGTTCACCAGCAGCCTGTTCACCTGCAGCCTGTTCACCAGCAGCCTGTTCACCAGCAGCCTGTTCACCTGCAGCCTGTTCACCTGCAGCCTGTTCACCAGCAGCCTGTTCACCAGCAGCCTGTTCACCTGCAGCCTGTTCACCAGCAGCCTTTTCACCAGCAGCTTGTTCACCTGCAGCCTTTTCACCAGCAGCCTTTTCACCAGCAGCCTTTTCACCAGCAGCCTGTTCACCAGCATCCTGTTCACCAGCAGCCTGTTCACCTGATTTCTGTTCACCAGCAGCCTGTTCACCAGCAGCCTGTTCACCTGCAGCCTCTTCAGCAGCAGTCTGTTCACCAGCAGTCTGTTCACCAGCAGCCTGTTCACCTGCAGCCTTTTCACCAGCAGCT
The DNA here is from genome assembly GCF_027942865.1 of Odontesthes bonariensis. Classification (NCBI taxonomy): domain Eukaryota; kingdom Metazoa; phylum Chordata; class Actinopteri; order Atheriniformes; family Atherinopsidae; genus Odontesthes; species Odontesthes bonariensis. The sequence continues at coordinate 33,987,910 of NC_134521.1, forward strand.
TGTTCACCTGCAGCCTTTTCACCAGCAGCCTTTTCACCAGCAGTCTGTTCACCAGCAGCCTGTTCACCAGCAGTCTGTTCAGCAGCAGTCTGTTCACCTGATGTCTGTTCACCAGCAGTGTGTTCACCAGCAGCCTGTTCACCTGCAGCCTGTTCACCAGCAGCCTGTTCACCAGCAGCCTGTTCACCAGCAGCCTGTTCACCAGCAGCCTGTTCACCAGCAGTCTGTTCACCAGCAGCCTGTTCACCTGCAGCCTGTTCACCTGCAGCCTGTTCACCTGCAGCCTGTTCAGCAGTAGCCTATTCACAAGCATTCTGTTCACCAGCAGCCTGTTCAGCAGCAGCCTGTTCACCAGCAGTCTTTTCACCTGCAGCCTGTTCACCTGCAGCCTGTTCAGCAGTAGCCTATTCACAAGCATTCTGTTCACCAGCAGCCTGTTCAGCAGCAGCCTGTTCACCAGCAGTCTTTTCACCTGCAGTCGGTTCACCTGCAGTCGGTTCACCAGCAGCCTGTTCACCTGCAGCCTGCTCACTTGCAGCCTTTTCACCAGCAGCCTGTTCACCTGCAGTCTGTTCACCTGCAGCCTGTTCACCTGCAGTCTGTTCACGAGCAGCCTGTTCAGCAGCAGCCTGTTCACCAGCAGTGTGTTCACCAGCAGCCTGTTCACCAGCAGACTGTTCACCTGCAGCCTGTTCAGCAGCAGCCTGTTCAGCAGCATCCTGTTCACCTGCAGCCTGTTCACCAGCAGCCTGTTCACCAGCAGCCTGTTCAGCAGCAGCCTATTCACCAGAAGCCTGTTCACCAGCAGTCTGTTCACCTGCAGCCTGTTCACCAGCAGCTTGTTCACCTGATGTCTGTTCACCAGCAGCCTGTTCACCAGCAGCCTGCTCACTTGCAGCCTTTTCACCAGCTTGCAGCCTTTTCACCAGCAGCCTGTTCACCTGCAGTCTGTTCACCTGCAGCCTGTTCACCTGCAGCCTGTTCACCTGCAGTCTGTTCACGAGCAGCCTGTTCAGCAGCAGCCTGTTCAACAGCAGTGTGTTCACCAGCAGCCTTTTCACCAGCAGTCTGTTCACCAGCAGCCTGTTCCCCAGCAGTCTGTTCACCAGCAGCCTGTTCACCAGCAGCCTTTTCACCAGCAGCCTTTTCACCAGCAGCCTGTTCACCAGCAGCCTGTTCACCAGCTGCCTGTTCACCAGCAGCCTGTTCACCTGATTTCTGTTCACCAGCAGCCTGTTCACCAGCAGCCTGCTCACCAGCAGCCTGTTCACCTGCAGCCTCTTCAGCAGCAGTCTGTTCACCAGCAGCCTGTTCACCTGCAGCCTGTTCACCAGCAGCTTGTTCACCTGCAGCCTTTTCACCAGCAGTCTGTTCACCAGCAGCCTGTTCACCAGCAGCCTGTTCAGCAGCAGTCTGTTCACCTGATGTCTGTTCACCAGCAGTGTGTTCACCAGCAGCCTGTTCACCTGCAGCCTGTTCACCAGCAGCCTGTTCACCAGCAGCCTGTTCACCAGCAGCCTGTTCACCAGCATTCTGTTCACCAGCAGCCTGTTCAGCAGCAGCCTGTTCACCAGCAGTCTTTTCACCTGCAGTCGGTTCACCTGCAGTCGGTTCACCAGCAGCCTGTTCACCTGCAGCCTGCTCACTTGCAGCCTTTTCACCAGCAGCCTGTTCACCTGCAGTCTGTTCACCTGCAGCCTGTTCACCTGCAGTCTGTTCACGAGCAGCCTGTTCAGCAGCAGCCTGTTCACCAGCAGTGTGTTCACCAGCAGCCTGTTCACCAGCAGACTGTTCACCTGCAGCCTGTTCAGCAGCAGCCTGTTCAGCAGCAGCTTGTTCACCTGCAGCCTGTTCACCAGCAGCCTGTTCACCAGCAGCCTGTTCAGCAGCAGCCTATTCACCAGAAGCCTGTTCACCAGCAGTCTGTTCACCTGCAGCCTGTTCACCAGCAGCCTGTTCACCTGATGTCTGTTCACCAGCAGCCTGTTCACCAGCAGCCTGTTCACCTGCAGCCTGTTCACCTGCAGTCTGTTCACCTGCAGTCGGTTCACCTGCAGTCGGTTCACCACCAGCCTGTTCACCAGCAGCCTGTTCACCTGCAGCCTGTTCACCAGCAGCCTGTTCACCAGCAGTCTGTTCACCAGCAGCCTGTTCACCAGCAGCCTGTTTACCTGCAGCTTGTTCACCAGCAGCTTGTTTACCAGCAGCCTGTTCACCAGCTGCCTGTTCACCAGCAGCCTGTTCACCTGATTTCTGTTCACCAGCAGCCTGTTCACCAGCAGCCTGTTCACCAGCAGCCTGTTCACCTGCAGCCTCTTCAGCAGCAGTCTGTTCACCTGCAGCCTGTTCACCTGCAGCCTGTTCACCAGCAGCTTGTTCACCTGCAGCCTTTTCACCAGCAGTCTGTTCACCAGCAGCCTGTTCACCAGCAGCCTGTTCAGCAGCAGTCTGTTCACCTGATGTCTGTTCACCAGCAGTGTGTTCACCAGCAGCCTGTTCACCTGCAGCCTGTTCACCAGCAGCCTGTTCACCAGCAGCCTGTTCACCAGCAGCCTGTTCACCAGCATTCTGTTCACCAGCAGCCTGTTCAGCAGCAGCCTGTTCACCAGCAGTCTTTTCACCTGCAGTCGGTTCACCTGCAGTCGGTTCACCAGCAGCCTGTTCACCTGCAGCCTGCTCACTTGCAGCCTTTTCACCAGCAGCCTGTTCACCTGCAGTCTGTTCACCTGCAGCCTGTTCACCTGCAGTCTGTTCACGAGCAGCCTGTTCAGCAGCAGCCTGTTCACCAGCTGTGTGTTCACCAGCAGCCTGTTCACCAGCAGACTGTTCACCTGCAGCCTGTTCAGCAGCAGCCTGTTCAGCAGCAGCCTGTTCACCTGCAGCCTGTTCACCAGCAGCCTGTTCACCAGCAGCCTGTTCAGCAGCAGCCTATTCACCAGAAGCCTGTTCACCAGCAGTCTGTTCACCTGCAGCCTGTTCACCAGCAGCCTGTTCACCTGATGTCTGTTCACCAGCAGCCTGTTCACCAGCAGCCTGTTCACCTGCAGCCTGTTCACCTGCAGTCTGTTCACCTGCAGTCGGTTCACCTGCAGTCGGTTCACCACCAGCCTGTTCACCAGCAGCCTGTTCACCTGCAGCCTGTTCACCAGCAGCCTGTTCACCAGCAGTCTGTTCACCAGCAGCCTGTTCACCAGCAGCCTGTTTACCTGCAGCTTGTTCACCAGCAGCTTGTTTACCAGCAGCCTGTTCACCTGCAGCCTGTTCACCTGCAGTCTGTTCACCTGCAGTCGGTTCACCTGCAGTCGGTTCACCAGCAGCCTGTTCACCAGCAGCATGTTCACCTGCAGCCTGTTCACCAGCAGCCTGTTCACCTGCAGCCTGTTCACCAGCAGCCTGTTCACCAGCAGTCGGTTCACCTGCAGTCGGTTCACCAGCAGCCTGTTCACCTGAAATCTGTTCACCTGCAGTCGGTTCACCTGCAGTCGGTTCACCAGCAGCCTGTTCACCTGCAGTCTGTTCACCTGCAGTCGGTTCACCAGCAGCCTGTTCACCTGCAGCCTGTTCACCAGCAGCCTGTTCACCAGCAGACTGTTCACCTGATGTCTGTTCGCCAGCAGCCTGTTCACCAGCAGCCTGTTCACTAGCAGCCTGTTCACCTGCAGCCTGTTCAGCAGTAGTCTGTTCACCAGCAGCCTGTTCACCAGCAGCCTGTTCACCAGCAGCCTGTTCACCAGCAGCCTGTTCACCAGCAGCCTGTTCACCAGCAGCCTTTTCATCAGCAGCCTATTCACCAGCAGCCTGTTCACCAGCAGACTGTTCACCTGCAGCCTGTTCACCAGCTGCTTGTTCACCAGCAGTCTGTTCACCAGCAGCCTGTTCAGCAGCAGCCTGTTCACCTGCAGCCTGTTCAGCAGCAGTCTGTTCACCAGCAGCCTGTTCACCTGCAGCCTGTTCACCAGCAGCCTGTTCACCAGCAGCCTGTTCACCAGCAGCCTGTTCACCTGCAGCCTGTTCACCTGATGTCTGTTCACCAGCAGCCTGTTCACCTGCAGCCTGTTCACCAGCAGTCTGTTCACCTGCAGCCTTTTCACCAGCAGTCTGTTCACCTGCAGCCTGTTCACCAGAAGCCTTTTCACCAGCAGCCTGTTCACCAGCAGCCTGTTAAGCGGCAGACTCTTCACTTGCAGCCTGTTCACCAGCAGCCTGTTCACCAGCAGCCTGTTCACCAGCAGCAGGTTAAGCAGCAGTCTGTTCACCAGCAGCCTGTTCAGCAGCAGACTCTTCACCAGCAGCCTGTTCACCAGCAGCCTGTTCACCTGCAGCCTGTTCACCAGCAGCCTGTTCACCAGCAGCCTGTTCAGCAGCAGTCTATTCACCAGCATTCTGTTCACCAGCAGCCTGTTCACCAGCAGCAGGTTCAGCAGCAGTCTGTTCACCAGCAGCCTGTTCACCTGTAGCCTGTTCATCAGCAGTCTGTTCACCAGCAGCCTGTTCACCTGCAGCCTGTTCACCAGCAGCCTGTTCACCAGCAGCCTGTTCACCTGCAGCCTGTTCACCAGCAGTCTGTTCACCTGCAGCCTGTTCACCAGCAGCCTTTTCACCTGCAGCCTTTTCACCTGCAGTCTGTTCACCAGCAGCCTGTTCACCTGCAGCCTGTTCACCACCAGCAGGTTCAGCAACAGTCTGTTCACCAGCAGCAGGTTCAGCAGCAGTATGTTCACCAGCAGCCTGTTCAGCAGCAGCCTGTTCACCTGCATCCTGTTCACCAGCAGCTTGTTCACCAGCAGCCTGTTCACCAGCAGCCTGTTCACCAGCAGCAGGTTCAGCAGCAGTATGTTCACCAGCAGCCTGTTCAGCAGCAGTCTGTTCAACAGCAGCCTGTTCACCTGATGTCTGTTCACAAGCAGCCTGTTCACCAGCAGCCTGTTCACCAGCAGCCTGTTCACCAGCAGCCTGTTCACCAGCAGTCTGTTCACCAGCAGCCTGTTCACCAGCAGTCTGTTCACAAGCAGCCTGTTCAGCAGCAGACTCTTCACCAGCAGCCTGTTCACCAACAGACTGTTCACCTGATGTCTGTTCACCAGCAGCCTGTTCACCAGCAGTATGTTCACCAGCAGCCTGTTCACCAGCAGCCTCTTCAGCAGCAGCCTGTTCACCTGCAGCCTGTTCACATGCAGCCTGTTCAGAAGCAGCTTGTTCACCTGTAGCCTGTTCACCTGCAGCCTGTTCACAAGCAGCCCTTTCAGAAGCAGCTTGTTCACCTGCAGCCTGTTCACCTGCAGCCCGTTCACAAGCAGCCTGTTCACCTGCAGCCTGTTCACCAGCAGCTTGTTCACCAGCAGTCTGTTCACTAGCAGCATGTTCACCAGCAGCCTGTTCACCAGCAGTGTGTTCACCAGCAGCCTGTTCACCAGCAGACTGTTCACCTGCAGCCTGTTCAGCAGCAGCCTGTTCACCTGCAGCCTGTTCACCAGCAGCCTGTTCACCAGCAGCCTGTTAAGCAGCAGCCTGTTCACCAGCAGCCTATTCACCAGAAGCTTGTTCACCAGCAGTCTGTTAACCTGCAGCCTTTTCACCAGCAGTCTGTTCACCTGCAGCCTGTTCACCAGAAGCCTTTTCACCAGCAGTCTGTTCACCAGCAGCCTGTTAAGCGGCAGACTCTTCACCAGCAGCCTGTTCACCAGCAGCCTGTTCACTTGCAGCCTGTTCACCAGCAGCCTGTTCACCAGCAGCCTGTTCACCAGCGGCAGGTTCAGCAGCAGTCTGTTCACCAGCAGCCTGTTCAGCAGCAGTCTGTTCACCAGCAGCCTGTTCAGCAGCAGCCTTTTCACCTGCAGCCTGTTCACCAGCAACCTGTTCACCAGCAGCCTGTTCACCAGCAGCTTGTTCACCTGCAGCCTTTTCACCAGCAGCCTTTTCACCAGCAGTCTGTTCACCAGCAGCCTGTTCACCAGCAGCCTCTTCAGCAGCAGCCTGTTCACCAGCAGTCTGTTCACAAGCAGCCTGTTCAGCAGCAGTCTGTTCACCAGCATTCTGTTCACCAGAAGCCTGTTCACCAGCAGCAGGTTCAGCAGCAGTCTGTTCACCAGCAGCCTGTTCACCTGTAGCCTGTTCAGCAGCAGTCTGTTCACCAGCAGCCTGTTCACCTGCAGCCTGTTCACCAGCAGCCTGTTCACCAGCAGCCTGTTCACCTGCAGCCTGTTCACCAGCAGTCTGTTCACCTGCAGCCTGTTCACCAGCAGCCTTTTCACCTGCAGCCTTTTCACCTGCAGTCTGTTCACCAGCAGCCTGTTCACCTGTAGCCTGTTCACCAGCAGCAGGTTCAGCAACAGTCTGTTCACCAGCAGCAGGTTCAGCAGCAGTATGTTCACCAGCAGCCTGTTCAGCAGCAGCCTGTTCACCTGCATCCTGTTCACCAGCAGCTTGTTCACCAGCAGCCTGTTCACCAGCAGCCTGTTCACCAGCAGCAGGTTCAGCAGCAGTATGTTCACCAGCAGCCTGTTCAGCAGCAGTCTGTTCAACAGCAGCCTGTTCACCTGATGTCTGTTCACAAGCAGCCTGTTCACCAGCAGCCTGTTCACCAGCAGCCTGTTCACCAGCAGACTGTTCACCTGCAGCCTGTTCAGCAGCAGCCTGTTCACCTGCAGCCTGTTCACCAGCAGCCTGTTCACCAGCAGCCTGTTAAGCAGCAGCCTGTTCACCAGCAGCCTATTCACCAGAAGCTTGTTCACCAGCAGTCTGTTAACCTGCAGCCTTTTCACCAGCAGTCTGTTCACCTGCAGCCTGTTCACCAGAAGCCTTTTCACCAGCAGTCTGTTCACCAGCAGCCTGTTAAGCGGCAGACTCTTCACCAGCAGCCTGTTCACCAGCAGCCTGTTCACTTGCAGCCTGTTCACCAGCAGCCTGTTCACCAGCAGCCTGTTCACCAGCGGCAGGTTCAGCAGCAGTCTGTTCACCAGCAGCCTGTTCAGCAGCAGTCTGTTCACCAGCAGCCTGTTCAGCAGCAGCCTTTTCACCTGCAGCCTGTTCACCAGCAACCTGTTCACCAGCAGCCTGTTCACCAGCAGCTTGTTCACCTGCAGCCTTTTCACCAGCAGCCTTTTCACCAGCAGTCTGTTCACCAGCAGCCTGTTCACCAGCAGCCTCTTCAGCAGCAGCCTGTTCACCAGCAGTCTGTTCACAAGCAGCCTGTTCAGCAGCAGTCTGTTCACCAGCATTCTGTTCACCAGAAGCCTGTTCACCAGCAGCAGGTTCAGCAGCAGTCTGTTCACCAGCAGCCTGTTCACCTGTAGCCTGTTCAGCAGCAGTCTGTTCACCAGCAGCCTGTTCACCTGCAGCCTGTTCACCAGCAGCCTGTTCACCAGCAGCCTGTTCACCAGCAGCCTGTTCACCTGCAGCCTGTTCACCAGCAGTCTGTTCACCTGCAGCCTGTTCACCAGCAGCCTTTTCACCTGCAGCCTTTTCACCTGCAGTCTGTTCACCAGCAGCCTGTTCACCTGCAGCCTGTTCACCAGCAGCAGGTTCAGCAACAGTCTGTTCACCAGCAGCAGGTTCAGCAGCAGTATGTTCACCAGCAGCCTGTTCAGCAGCAGCCTGTTCACCTGCATCCTGTTCACCAGCAGCTTGTTCACCAGCAGCCTGTTCACCAGCAGCCTGTTCACCAGCAGCAGGTTCAGCAGCAGTATGTTCACCAGCAGCCTGTTCAGCAGCAGTCTGTTCAACAGCAGCCTGTTCACCTGATGTCTGTTCACAAGCAGCCTGTTCACCAGCAGCCTGTTCACCAGCAGCCTGTTCACCAGCAGCCTGTTCACCAGCAATCTGTTCACCAGCAGCCTGTTCACCAGCAGTCTGTTCACAAGCAGCCTGTTCAGCAGCAGACTCTTCACCAGCAGCCTGTTCACCAACAGACTGTTCACCTGATGTCTGTTCACCAGCAGCCTGTTCACCAGCAGTATGTTCACCAGCAGCCTGTTCACCTGCAGCCTCTTCAGCAGTAGCCTGTTCACCTGCAGCCTGTTCAGAAGCAGCTTGTTCACCTGCAGCCTGTTCACCTGCAGCCTGTTCACAAGCAGCCCGTTCAGAAGCAGCTTGTTCACCTGCAGCCTGTTCACCTGCAGCCCGTTCACAAGCAGCCTGTTCACCTGCAGCCTGTTCACCAGCAGCTTGTTCACCAGCAGTCTGTTCACTAGCAGCCTGTTCACCAGCAGCCTGTTCACATGCAACCTGTTCACCTGCAGTCTGTTCACCTGCAGCCTGTTCACCTGCAGCCTGTTCATCTGCAGCCTGTTCACCAGCAGCTTGTTCACCAGCAGCAGGTTCAGCAGCAGTCTGTTCACCAGCAGCCTGTTCACCTGTAGCCTGTTCAGCAGCAGTCTGTTCACCAGCAGCCTGTTCACCTGCAGCCTGTTCACCAGCAGCCTGTTCACCAGCAGCCTGTTCACCTGCAGCCTGTTCACCAGCAGTCTGTTCACCTGCAGCCTGTTCACCAGCAGCCTTTTCACCTGCAGCCTTTTCACCTGCAGTCTGTTCACCAGCAGCCTGTTCACCTGCAGCCTGTTCACCAGCAGCAGGTTCAGCAACAGTCTGTTCACCAGCAGCAGGTTCAGCAGCAGTATGTTCACCAGCAGCCTGTTCAGCAGCAGCCTGTTCACCTGCATCCTGTTCACCAGCAGCTTGTTCACCAGCAGCCTGTTCACCAGCAGCCTGTTCACCAGCAGCAGGTTCAGCAGCAGTATGTTCACCAGCAGCCTGTTCAGCAGCAGTCTGTTCAACAGCAGCCTGTTCACCTGATGTCTGTTCACAAGCAGCCTGTTCACCAGCAGCCTGTTCACCAGCAGCCTGTTCACCAGCAGCCTGTTCACCAGCAATCTGTTCACCAGCAGCCTGTTCACCAGCAGTCTGTTCACAAGCAGCCTGTTCAGCAGCAGACTCTTCACCAGCAGCCTGTTCACCAACAGACTGTTCACCTGATGTCTGTTCACCAGCAGCCTGTTCACCAGCAGTATGTTCACCAGCAGCCTGTTCACCTGCAGCCTCTTCAGCAGCAGCCTGTTCACCTGCAGCCTGTTCACCTGCAGCCTGTTCAGAAGCAGCTTGTTCACCTGCAGCCTGTTCACCTGCAGCCTGTTCACAAGCAGCCCGTTCAGAAGCAGCTTGTTCACCTGCAGCCTGTTCACCTGCAGCCTGTTCAGAAGCAGCTTGTTCACCTGCAGCCTGTTCACCTGCAGCCTGTTCACAAGCAGCCCTTTCAGAAGCAGCTTGTTCACCTGCAGCCTGTTCACCTGCAGCCCGTTCACAAGCAGCCTGTTCACCTGCAGCCTGTTCACCAGCAGCTTGTTCACCAGCAGTCTGTTCACTAGCAGCCTGTTCACCAGCAGCCTGTTCACCAGCAGTGTGTTCACCAGCAGCCTGTTCACCAGCAGACTGTTCACCTGCAGCCTGTTCAGCAGCAGCCTGTTCACCTGCAGCCTGTTCACCAGCAGCCTGTTCACCAGCAGCCTGTTAAGCAGCAGCCTGTTCACCAGCAGCCTATTCACCAGAAGCTTGTTCACCAGCAGTCTGTTCACCTGCAGCCTTTTCACCAGCAGTCTGTTCACCTGCAGCCTGTTCACCAGAAGCCTTTTCACCAGCAGCCTGTTCACCAGCAGCCTGTTAAGCGGCAGACTCTTCACCAGCAGCCTGTTCACCAGCAGCCTGTTCACTTGCAGCCTGTTCACCAGCAGCCTGTTCACCAGCAGCCTGTTCACCAGCAGCAGGTTAAGCAGCAGTCTGTTCACCAGCAGCCTGTTCAGCAGCAGACTCTTCACCAGCAGCCTGTTCACCTGCAGCCTGTTCACCAGCAGCCTGTTCACCAGCAGCCTGTTCACCAGCAGTCTGTTCACCAGCAGCAGGTTCAGCAGCAGTCTGTTCACCAGCAGCCTGTTCAGCAGCAGTCTGTTCACCAGCAGCCTGTTCAGCAGCAGCCTTTTCACCTGCAGCCTGTTCACCAGCAGCCTGTTCACCAGCAGCAGGTTCAGCAGCAGTCTGTTCACCAGCAGCCTGTTCACCCGTAGCCTGTTCAGCAGCAGTCTGTTCACCAGCAGCCTGTTCACCTGCAGCCTGTTCACCAGCAGCCTGTTCACCAGCAGCCTGTTAACCTGCAGCCTGTTCAACAGCAGTCTGTTCACCTGCAGCCTGTTCACCAGCAGCCTTTTCACCTGCAGCCTTTTCACCTGCAGTCTGTTCACCAGCAGCCTGTTCACCTGTAGCCTGTTCAGCAGCAGTCTGTTCACCAGCAGCCTGTTCACCTGCAGCCTGTTCACCAGCAGCCTGTTCACCAGCAGCCTGTTCACCTGCAGCCTGTTCACCAGCAGTCTGTTCACCTGCAGCCTGTTCACCAGCAGCCTGTTCACCAGCAGTGTGTTCACCAGCAGCCTGTTCACCAGCAGACTGTTCACCTGCAGCCTGTTCAGCAGCAGCCTGTTCACCTGCAGCCTGTTCACCAGCAGCCTGTTCACCAGCAGCCTGTTAAGCAGCAGCCTGTTCACCAGCAGCCTTTTCACCAGCAGCCTTTTCACCAGCAGTCTGTTCACCAGCAGCCTGTTCACCAGCAGCCTCTTCAGCAGCAGCCTGTTCACCAGCAGTCTGTTCACAAGCAGCCTGTTCAGCAGCAGTCTGTTCACCTGCAGCCTGTTCACCAGCAGCCTGTTCACCAGCAGCCTGTTCACCAGCAGCAGGTTCAGCAGCAGTATGTTCACCAGCAGCCTGTTCAGCAGCAGTCTGTTCAACAGCAGCCTGTTCACCTGATGTCTGTTCACAAGCAGCCTGTTCACCAGCAGCCTGTTCACCAGCAGCCTGTTCACCAGCAGTTTGTTCACCAGCAGCCTGTTCACCAGCAGTCTGTTCACAAGCAGCCTGTTCAGCAGCAGACTCTTCACCAGCAGCCTGTTCACCAACAGACTGTTCACCTGATGTCTGTTCACCAGCAGCCTGTTCACCAGTAGTATGTTCACCAGCAGCCTGTTCACCTGCAGCCTCTTCAGCAGCAGCCTGTTCACCTGCAGCCTGTTCACCTGCAGCCTGTTCAGAAGCAGCTTGTTCACCTGCAGCCTGTTCACCTGCAGCCTGTTCACAAGCAGCCCGTTCAGAAGCAGCTTGTTCACCTGCAGCCTGTTCACCTGCAGCCCGTTCACAAGCAGCCTGTTCACCTGCAGCCTGTTCACCAGCAGCTTGTTCACCAGCAGTCTGTTCACTAGCAGCCTGTTCACCAGCAGCCTGTTCACCAGCAGTGTGTTCACCAGCAGCCTGTTCACCAGCAGACTGTTCACCTGCAGCCTGTTCAGCAGCAGCCTGTTCACCTGCAGCCTGTTCACCAGCAGCCTGTTCACCAGCAGCCTGTTAAGCAGCAGCCTGTTCACCAGCAGCCTATTCACCAGAAGCCTGTTCACCAGCAGTCTGTTCACCTGCAGCCTGTTCACCAGCAGTCTGTTCACCTGCAGCCTGTTCACCAGCAGCCTTTTCACCAGCAGTCTGTTCACCAGCAGCCTGTTAAGCGGCAGACTCTTCACCAGCAGCCTGTTCACCAGCAGCCTGTTCACTTGCAGCCTGTTCACCAGCAGCCTGTTCACCAGCAGCCTGTTCACCAGCAGCAGGTTAAGCAGCAGTCTGTTCACCAGCAGCCTGTTCAGCAGCAGACTCTTCACCAGCAGCCTGTTCACCAGCAGCCTGTTCACCTGCAGCCTGTTCACCAGCAGCCTGTTCACCAGCAGCCTGTTCACCAGCAGTCTGTTCACCAGCAGCAGATTCAGCAGCAGTCTGTTCACCAGCAGCCTGTTCAGCAGCACTCTGTTCACCAGCAGCCTGTTCAGCAGCAGCCTTTTCACCTGCAGCCTGTTCACCAGCAGCCTGTTCACCAGCAGCCTGTTCACCAGCAGCCTATTCACCATCAGCCTGTTCAAAAGCAGCCTGTTCACCAGCAGCCTGTTCAGCAGCAGCCTGTTCACCTGCAGCCTGTTCACCTGCAGCCTGTTCACCTGCAGCCTGTTCACCAGCAACCTGTTCACCAGCAGCTTGTTCACCTGCATCCTTTTCACCAGCAGCCTTTTCACCAGCAGCCTTTTCACCAGCAGTCTGTTCACCAGCAGCCTGTTCACCAGCAGCCTCTTCAGCAGCAGCCTGTTCACCAGCAGTCTGTTCACAAGCAGCCTGTTCAGCAGCAGTCTGTTCACCAGCATTCTGTTCACCAGCAGCCTGTTCACCAGCAGCAGGTTCAGCAGCAGTCTGTTCACCAGCAGCCTGTTCACCTGTAGCCTGTTCATCAGCAGTCTGTTCACCAGCAGCCTGTTCACCTGCAGCCTGTTCACCAGCAGCCTGTTCACCAGCAGCCTGTTCACCTGCAGCCTGTTCACCAGCAGTCTGTTCACCTGCAGCCTGTTCACCAGCAGCCTGTTCACCAGCAGCCTGTTAAGCAGCAGCCTGTTCACCAGCAGCCTATTCACCAGAAGCTTGTTCACCAGCAGTCTGTTAACCTGCAGCCTTTTCACCAGCAGTCTGTTCACCTGCAGCCTGTTCACCAGAAGCCTTTTCACCAGCAGTCTGTTCACCAGCAGCCTGTTAAGCGGCAGACTCTTCACCAGCAGCCTGTTCACCAGCAGCCTGTTCACTTGCAGCCTGTTCACCAGCAGCCTGTTCACCAGCAGCCTGTTCACCAGCGGCAGGTTCAGCAGCAGTCTGTTCACCAGCAGCCTGTTCAGCAGCAGTCTGTTCACCAGCAGCCTGTTCAGCAGCAGCCTTTTCACCTGCAGCCTGTTCACCAGCAACCTGTTCACCAGCAGCCTGTTCACCAGCAGCTTGTTCACCTGCAGCCTTTTCACCAGCAGCCTTTTCACCAGCAGTCTGTTCACCAGCAGCCTGTTCACCAGCAGCCTCTTCAGCAGCAGCCTGTTCACCAGCAGTCTGTTCACAAGCAGCCTGTTCAGCAGCAGTCTGTTCACCAGCATTCTGTTCACCAGAAGCCTGTTCACCAGCAGCAGGTTCAGCAGCAGTCTGTTCACCAGCAGCCTGTTCACCTGTAGCCTGTTCAGCAGCAGTCTGTTCACCAGCAGCCTGTTCACCTGCAGCCTGTTCACCAGCAGCCTGTTCACCAGCAGCCTGTTCACCTGCAGCCTGTTCACCAGCAGTCTGTTCACCTGCAGCCTGTTCACCAGCAGCCTTTTCACCTGCAGCCTTTTCACCTGCAGTCTGTTCACCAGCAGCCTGTTCACCTGCAGCCTGTTCACCAGCAGCAGGTTCAGCAACAGTCTGTTCACCAGCAGCAGGTTCAGCAGCAGTATGTTCACCAGCAGCCTGTTCAGCAGCAGCCTGTTCACCTGCATCCTGTTCACCAGCAGCTTGTTCACCAGCAGCCTGTTCACCAGCAGCCTGTTCACCAGCAGCAGGTTCAGCAGCAGTATGTTCACCAGCAGCCTGTTCAGCAGCAGTCTGTTCAACAGCAGCCTGTTCACCTGATGTCTGTTCACAAGCAGCCTGTTCACCAGCAGCCTGTTCACCAGCAGCCTGTTCACCAGCAGCCTGTTCACCAGCAATCTGTTCACCAGCAGCCTGTTCACCAGCAGTCTGTTCACAAGCAGCCTGTTCAGCAGCAGACTCTTCACCAGCAGCCTGTTCACCAACAGACTGTTCACCTGATGTCTGTTCACCAGCAGCCTGTTCACCAGCAGTATGTTCACCAGCAGCCTATTCACCTGCAGCCTCTTCAGCAGTAGCCTGTTCACCTGCAGCCTGTTCAGAAGCAGCTTGTTCACCTGCAGCCTGTTCACCTGCAGCCTGTTCACAAGCAGCCCGTTCAGAAGCAGCTTGTTCACCTGCAGCCTGTTCACCTGCAGCCCGTTCACAAGCAGCCTGTTCACCTGCAGCCTGTTCACCAGCAGCTTGTTCACCAGCAGTCTGTTCACTAGCAGCCTGTTCACCAGCAGCCTGTTCACATGCAACCTGTTCACCTGCAGTCTGTTCACCTGCAGCCTGTTCACCTGCAGCCTGTTCATCTGCAGCCTGTTCACCAGCAGCTTGTTCACCAGCAGCAGGTTCAGCAGCAGTCTGTTCACCAGCAGCCTGTTCACCTGTAGCCTGTTCAGCAGCAGTCTGTTCACCAGCAGCCTGTTCACCTGCAGCCTGTTCACCAGCAGCCTGTTCACCAGCAGCCTGTTCACCTGCAGCCTGTTCACCAGCAGTCTGTTCACCTGCAGCCTGTTCACCAGCAGCCTTTTCACCTGCAGCCTTTTCACCTGCAGTCTGTTCACCAGCAGCCTGTTCACCTGCAGCCTGTTCACCAGCAGCAGGTTCAGCAACAGTCTGTTCACCAGCAGCAGGTTCAGCAGCAGTATGTTCACCAGCAGCCTGTTCAGCAGCAGCCTGTTCACCTGCATCCTGTTCACCAGCAGCTTGTTCACCAGCAGCCTGTTCACCAGCAGCCTGTTCACCAGCAGCAGGTTCAGCAGCAGTATGTTCACCAGCAGCCTGTTCAGCAGCAGTCTGTTCAACAGCAGCCTGTTCACCTGATGTCTGTTCACAAGCAGCCTGTTCACCAGCAGCCTGTTCACCAGCAGCCTGTTCACCAGCAGCCTGTTCACCAGCAATCTGTTCACCAGCAGCCTGTTCACCAGCAGTCTGTTCACAAGCAGCCCGTTCAGAAGCAGCTTGTTCACCTGCAGCCTGTTCACCTGCAGCCCGTTCACAAGCAGCCTGTTCACCTGCAGCCTGTTCACCAGCAGCTTGTTCACCAGCAGTCTGTTCACTAGCAGCCTGTTCACCAGCAGCCTGTTCACCTGCAACCTGTTCACCTGCAGTCTGTTCACCTGCAGCCTGTTCACCTGCAGCCTGTTCATCTGCAGCCTGTTCACCAGCAGCTTGTTCACCAGCAGCCTATTCACCAGCAGCCTGTTCACCAGCAGCTTGTTCACCAGCAGCCTGTTCACCAGCAGCCTGTTCACCAGCAGCTTGTTCACCAGCAGTCTGTTCACAAGCAGCCTTTTCACCTGCAGCCTGTTCACCTGCAGCCTGTTCACCTGCAGCCTGTTCACCTGCAGCCTGTTCAGAAGCAGCTTGTTCACCTGCAGCCTGTTCACCTGCAGCCTGTTCACAAGCAGCCCTTTCAGAAGCAGCTTGTTCACCTGCAGCCTGTTCACCTGCAGCCCGTTCACAAGCAGCCTGTTCACCTGCAGCCTGTTCACCAGCAGCTTGTTCACCAGCAGTCTGTTCACTAGCAGCCTGTTCACCAGCAGCCTGTTCACCAGCAGTGTGTTCACCAGCAGCCTGTTCACCAGCAGACTGTTCACCTGCAGCCTGTTCAGCAGCAGCCTGTTCACCTGCAGCCTGTTCACCAGCAGCCTGTTCACCAGCAGCCTGTTAAGCAGCAGCCTGTTCACCAGCAGCCTATTCACCAGAAGCTTGTTCACCAGCAGTCTGTTCACCTGCAGCCTTTTCACCAGCAGTCTGTTCACCTGCAGCCTGTTCACCAGAAGCCTTTTCACCAGCAGCCTGTTCACCAGCAGCCTGTTAAGCGGCAGACTCTTCACCAGCAGCCTGTTCACCAGCAGCCTGTTCACTTGCAGCCTGTTCACCAGCAGCCTGTTCACCAGCAGCCTGTTCACCAGCAGCAGGTTAAGCAGCAGTCTGTTCACCAGCAGCCTGTTCAGCAGCAGACTCTTCACCAGCAGCCTGTTCACCTGCAGCCTGTTCACCAGCAGCCTGTTCACCAGCAGCCTGTTCACCAGCAGTCTGTTCACCAGCAGCAGGTTCAGCAGCAGTCTGTTCACCAGCAGCCTGTTCAGCAGCAGTCTGTTCACCAGCAGCCTGTTCAGCAGCAGCCTTTTCACCTGCAGCCTGTTCACCAGCAGCCTGTTCAGCAGCAGCCTTTTCACCAGCAGTCTGTTCACAAGCAGCCTGTTCAGCAGCAGTCTGTTCACCAGCATTCTGTTCACCAGCAGCCTGTTCACCAGCAGCAGGTTCAGCAGCAGTCTGTTCACCAGCAGCCTGTTCACCTGTAGCCTGTTCAGCAGCAGTCTGTTCACCAGCAGCCTGTTCACCTGCAGCCTGTTCACCAGCAGCCTGTTCACCAGCAGCCTGTTAACCTGCAGCCTGTTCAACAGCAGTCTGTTCACCTGCAGCCTGTTCACCAGCAGCCTTTTCACCTGCAGCCTTTTCACCTGCAGTCTGTTCACCAGCAGCCTGTTCACCTGTAGCCTGTTCAGCAGCAGTCTGTTCACCAGCAGCCTGTTCACCTGCAGCCTGTTCACCAGCAGCCTGTTCACCAGCAGCCTGTTCACCTGCAGCCTGTTCACCAGCAGTCTGTTCACCTGCAGCCTGTTCACCAGCAGCCTGTTCACCAGCAGTGTGTTCACCAGCAGCCTGTTCACCAGCAGACTGTTCACCTGCAGCCTGTTCAGCAGCAGCCTGTTCACCTGCAGCCTGTTCACCAGCAGCCTGTTCACCAGCAGCCTGTTAAGCAGCAGCCTGTTCACCAGCAGCCTTTTCACCAGCAGCCTTTTCACCAGCAGTCTGTTCACCAGCAGCCTGTTCACCAGCAGCCTCTTCAGCAGCAGCCTGTTCACCAGCAGTCTGTTCACAAGCAGCCTGTTCAGCAGCAGTCTGTTCACCTGCAGCCTGTTCACCAGCAGCCTGTTCACCAGCAGCCTGTTCACCAGCAGCAGGTTCAGCAGCAGTATGTTCACCAGCAGCCTGTTCAGCAGCAGTCTGTTCAACAGCAGCCTGTTCACCTGATGTCTGTTCACAAGCAGCCTGTTCACCAGCAGCCTGTTCACCAGCAGCCTGTTCACCAGCAGTTTGTTCACCAGCAGCCTGTTCACCAGCAGTCTGTTCACAAGCAGCCTGTTCAGCAGCAGACTCTTCACCAGCAGCCTGTTCACCAACAGACTGTTCACCTGATGTCTGTTCACCAGCAGCCTGTTCACCAGTAGTATGTTCACCAGCAGCCTGTTCACCTGCAGCCTCTTCAGCAGCAGCCTGTTCACCTGCAGCCTGTTCACCTGCAGCCTGTTCAGAAGCAGCTTGTTCACCTGCAGCCTGTTCACCTGCAGCCTGTTCACAAGCAGCCCGTTCAGAAGCAGCTTGTTCACCTGCAGCCTGTTCACCTGCAGCCCGTTCACAAGCAGCCTGTTCACCTGCAGCCTGTTCACCAGCAGCTTGTTCACCAGCAGTCTGTTCACTAGCAGCCTGTTCACCAGCAGCCTGTTCACCAGCAGTGTGTTCACCAGCAGCCTGTTCACCAGCAGACTGTTCACCTGCAGCCTGTTCAGCAGCAGCCTGTTCACCTGCAGCCTGTTCACCAGCAGCCTGTTCACCAGCAGCCTGTTAAGCAGCAGCCTGTTCACCAGCAGCCTATTCACCAGAAGCCTGTTCACCAGCAGTCTGTTCACCTGCAGCCTGTTCACCAGCAGTCTGTTCACCTGCAGCCTGTTCACCAGCAGCCTTTTCACCAGCAGTCTGTTCACCAGCAGCCTGTTAAGCGGCAGACTCTTCACCAGCAGCCTGTTCACCAGCAGCCTGTTCACTTGCAGCCTGTTCACCAGCAGCCTGTTCACCAGCAGCCTGTTCACCAGCAGCAGGTTAAGCAGCAGTCTGTTCACCAGCAGCCTGTTCAGCAGCAGACTCTTCACCAGCAGCCTGTTCACCAGCAGCCTGTTCACCTGCAGCCTGTTCACCAGCAGCCTGTTCACCAGCAGCCTGTTCACCAGCAGTCTGTTCACCAGCAGCAGATTCAGCAGCAGTCTGTTCACCAGCAGCCTGTTCAGCAGCACTCTGTTCACCAGCAGCCTGTTCAGCAGCAGCCTTTTCACCTGCAGCCTGTTCACCAGCAGCCTGTTCACCAGCAGCCTGTTCACCAGCAGCCTATTCACCATCAGCCTGTTCAAAAGCAGCCTGTTCACCAGCAGCCTGTTCAGCAGCAGCCTGTTCACCTGCAGCCTGTTCACCTGCAGCCTGTTCACCTGCAGCCTGTTCACCAGCAACCTGTTCACCAGCAGCTTGTTCACCTGCATCCTTTTCACCAGCAGCCTTTTCACCAGCAGCCTTTTCACCAGCAGTCTGTTCACCAGCAGCCTGTTCACCAGCAGCCTCTTCAGCAGCAGCCTGTTCACCAGCAGTCTGTTCACAAGCAGCCTGTTCAGCAGCAGTCTGTTCACCAGCATTCTGTTCACCAGCAGCCTGTTCACCAGCAGCAGGTTCAGCAGCAGTCTGTTCACCAGCAGCCTGTTCACCTGTAGCCTGTTCATCAGCAGTCTGTTCACCAGCAGCCTGTTCACCTGCAGCCTGTTCACCAGCAGCCTGTTCACCAGCAGCCTGTTCACCTGCAGCCTGTTCACCAGCAGTCTGTTCACCTGCAGCCTGTTCACCAGCAGCCTTTTCACCTGCAGCCTTTTCACCTGCAGTCTGTTCACCAGCAGCCTGTTCACCTGCAGCCTGTTCACCACCAGCAGGTTCAGCAACAGTCTGTTCACCAGCAGCAGGTTCAGCAGCAGTATGTTCACCAGCAGCCTGTTCAGCAGCAGCCTGTTCACCTGCATCCTGTTCACCAGCAGCTTGTTCACCAGCAGCCTGTTCACCAGCAGCCTGTTCACCAGCAGCAGGTTCAGCAGCAGTATGTTCACCAGCAGCCTGTTCAGCAGCAGTCTGTTCAACAGCAGCCTGTTCACCTGATTTCTGTTCACAAGCAGCCTGTTCACCAGCAGCCTGTTCACCAGCAGCCTGTTCACCAGCAGCCTGTTCACCAGCAGCCTGTTCACCAGCAGTCTGTTCACCAGCAGCCTGTTCACCAGCAGTCTGTTCACAAGCAGCCTGTTCAGCAGCAGACTCTTCACCAGCAGCCTGTTCACCAACAGACTGTTCACCTGATGTCTGTTCACCAGCAGCCTGTTCACCAGCAGTATGTTCACCAGCAGCCTGTTCACCTGCAGCCTGTTCACCTGCAGCCTGTTCAGAAGCAGCTTGTTCACCTGCAGCCTGTTCACCTGCAGCCTGTTCACAAGCAGCCCTTTCAGAAGCAGCTTGTTCACCTGCAGCCTGTTCACCTGCAGCCCGTTCACAAGCAGCCTGTTCACCTGCAGCCTTTTCACCAGCAGCTTGTTCACCAGCAGTCTGTTCACTAGCAGCCTGTTCACCAGCAGCCTGTTCACCAGCAGTGTGTTCACCAGCAGCCTGTTCACCAGCAGACTGTTCACCTGCAGCCTGTTCAGCAGCAGCCTGTTCACCTGCAGCCTGTTCACCAGCAGCCTGTTCACCTGCAGCCTGTTAAGCAGCAGCCTGTTCACCAGCAGCCTATTCACCAGAAGCTTGTTCACCAGCAGTCTGTTCACCTGCAGCCTTTTCACCAGCAGTCTGTTCACCTGCAGCCTGTTCACCAGAAGCCTTTTCACCAGCAGTCTGTTCACCAGCAGCCTGTTAAGCGGCAGACTCTTCACCAGCAGCCTGTTCACCAGCAGCCTGTTCACTTGCAGCCTGTTCACCAGCAGCCTGTTCACCAGCAGCAGGTTAAGCAGCAGTCTGTTCACCAGCAGCCTGTTCAGCAGCAGACTCTTCACCAGCAGCCTGTTCACCAGCAGCCTGTTCACCTGCAGCCTGTTCACCAGCAGCCTGTTCACCAGCAGTCTGTTCACCAGCAGCAGGTTCAGCAGCAGTCTGTTCACCAGCAGCCTGTTCAGCAGCAGTCTGTTCACCAGCAGTATGTTCACCAGCAGCCTGTTCACAAGCAGCCTATTCACCATCAGCCTGTTCAACAGCAGCCTGTTCACCAGCAGCCTGTTCAGCAGCAGCCTGTTCACCTGCAGCCTGTTCACCTGCAGCCTGTTCACCAGCAGCCTGTTCACCAGCAGCTTGTTCACCTGCAGCCTTTTCACCAGCAGCCTTTTCACCAGCAGCCTTTTCACCAGCAGTCTGTTCACCAGCAGCCTGTTCACCAGCAGCCTCTTCAGCAGCAGCCTGTTCACCAGCATTCTGTTCACCAGCAGCCTGTTCACCAGCAGCAGGTTCAGCAGCAGTCTGTTCACCAGCAGCCTGTTCACCTGCAGCCTGTTCACCAGCAGTCTGTTCACCTGCAGCCTGTTCACCAGCAGCCTGTTCACCAGCAGCCTGTTCACCAGCAGCAGGTTCAGCAGCAGTATGTTCACCAGCAGCCTGTTCAGCAGCAGTCTGTTCAACAGCAGCCTGTTCACCAGCAGCCTGTTCACCAGCAGCCTGTTCACCAGCAGCCTGTTCACCAGCAGTTTGTTCACCAGCAGCCTGTTCACCAGCAGTCTGTTCACAAGCAGCCTGTTCAGCAGCAGACTCTTCACCAGCAGCCTGTTCACCAACAGACTGTTCACCTGATGTCTGTTCACCAGCAGCCTGTTCACCAGCAGTATGTTCACCAGCAGCCTGTTCACCTGCAGCCTCTTCAGCAGCAGCCTGTTCACCTGCAGCCTGTTCAGAAGCAGCTTGTTCACCTGCAGCCTGTTCACCTGCAGCCTGTTCACAAGCAGCCCGTTCAGAAGCAGCTTGTTCACCTGCAGCCTGTTCACCTGCAGCCCGTTCACAAGCAGCCTGTTCACCTGCAGCCTGTTCACCAGCAGCTTGTTCACCAGCAGTCTGTTCACTAGCAGCCTGTTCACCAGCAGCCTTTTCACCAGCAGTGTGTTCACCAGCAGCCTGTTCACCAGCAGACTGTTCACCTGCAGCCTGTTCAGCAGCAGCCTGTTCACCTGCAGCCTGTTCACCAGCAGCCTGTTCACCAGCAGCCTGTTAAGCAGCAGCCTGTTCACCAGCAGCCTATTCACCAGAAGCCTGTTCACCAGCAGTCTGTTCACCTGCAGCCTGTTCACCAGCAGTCTGTTCACCTGCAGCCTGTTCACCAGCAGCCTTTTCACCAGCAGTCTGTTCACCAGCAGCCTGTTAAGCGGCAGACTCTTCACCAGCAGCCTGTTCACCAGCAGCCTGTTCACCAGCAGCCTGTTCACCAGCAGCAGGTTAAGCAGCAGTCTGTTCACCAGCAGCCTTTTCAGCAGCAGACTCTTCACCAGCAGCCTGTTCACCAGCAGCCTGTTCACCTGCAGCCTGTTCACCAGCAGCCTGTTCACCAGCAGCCTGTTCACCAGCAGTCTGTTCACCAGCAGCAGGTTCAGCAGCAGTCTGTTCACCAGCAGCCTGTTCAGCAGCACTCTGTTCACCAGAAACCTGTTCACCAGCAGCCTTTTCACCTGCAGCCTGTTCACCAGCAGCCTGTTCACCAGCAGCCTGTTCACCAGCAGCCTATTCACCATCAGCCTGTTCAAAAGCAGCCTGTTCACCAGCAGCCTGTTCAGCAGCAGCCTGTTCACCTGCAGCCTGTTCACCTGCAGCCTGTTCACCAGCAGCCTGTTCACCAGCAGCTTGTTCACCTGCAGCCTTTTCACCAGCAGCCTTTTCACCAGCAGCCTTTTCACCAGCAGTCTGTTCACCAGCAGCCTGTTCACCAGCAGCCTCTTCAGCAGCAGCCTGTTCAGCAGCAGTCTGTTCACCAGCATTCTGTTCACCAGCAGCCTGTTCACCAGCAGCAGGTTCAGCAGCAGTCTGTTCACCAGCAGCCTGTTCACCTGTAGCCTGTTCATCAGCAGTCTGTTCACCAGCAGCCTGTTCACCTGCAGCCTGTTCACCAGCAGCCTGTTCACCAGCAGCCTGTTCACCTGCAGCCTGTTCACCAGCAGTCTGTTCACCTGCAGCCTGTTCACCAGCAGCCTTTTCACCTGCAGCCTTTTCACCTGCAGTCTGTTCACCAGCAGCCTGTTCACCTGCAGCCTGTTCACCACCAGCAGGTTCAGCAACAGTCTGTTCACCAGCAGCAGGTTCAGCAGCAGTATGTTCACCAGCAGCCTGTTCAGCAGCAGCCTGTTCACCTGCATCCTGTTCACCAGCAGCTTGTTCACCAGCAGCCTGTTCACCAGCAGCCTGTTCACCAGCAGCAGGTTCAGCAGCAGTATGTTCACCAGCAGCCTGTTCAGCAGCAGTCTGTTCAACAGCAGCCTGTTCACCTGATGTCTGTTCACAAGCAACCTGTTCACCAGCAGCCTGTTCACCAGCAGCCTGTTCACCAGCAGCCTGTTCACCAGCAGTCTGTTCACCAGCAGCCTGTTCACCAGCAGTCTGTTCACAAGCAGCCTGTTCAGCAGCAGACTCTTCACCAGCAGCCTGTTCACCAACAGACTGTTCACCTGATGTCTGTTCACCAGCAGCCTGTTCACCAGCAGTATGTTCACCAGCAGCCTGTTCACCAGCAGCCTCTTCAGCAGCAGCCTGTTCACCTGCAGCCTGTTCACCTGCAGCCTGTTCAGAAGCAGCTTGTTCACCTGTAGCCTGTTCACCAGCAGCTTGTTCACCTGCAGCCTTTTCACCAGCAGCCTTTTCACCAGCAAACTTTTCACCAGCAGTCTGTTCACCAGCAGACTGTTCACCAGCAGCCTCTTCAGCAGCCGCCTGTTCACCAGCAGTCTGTTCACAAGCAGCCTGTTCAGCAGCAGTCTATTCACCAGCATTCTGTTCACCAGCAGCCTGTTCACCAGCAGCAGGTTCAGCAGCAGTCTGTTCACCAGCAGCCTGTTCACCTGTAGCCTGTTCATCAGCAGTCTGTTCACCAGCAGCCTGTTCACCTGCAGCCTGTTCACCAGCAGCCTGTTCACCAGCAGCCTGTTCACCTGCAGCCTGTTCACCAGCAGTCTGTTCACCTGCAGCCTGTTCACCAGCAGCCTTTTCACCTGCAGCCTTTTCACCTGCAGTCTGTTCACCAGCAGCCTGTTCACCTGCAGCCTGTTCACCACCAGCAGGTTCAGCAACAGTCTGTTCACCAGCAGCAGGTTCAGCAGCAGTATGTTCACCAGCAGCCTGTTCAGCAGCAGCCTGTTCACCTGCATCCTGTTCACCAGCAGCTTGTTCACCAGCAGCCTGTTCACCAGCAGCCTGTTCACCAGCAGCAGGTTCAGCAGCAGTATGTTCACCAGCAGCCTGTTCAGCAGCAGTCTGTTCAACAGCAGCCTGTTCACCTGATGTCTGTTCACAAGCAGCCTGTTCACCAGCAGCCTGTTCACCAGCAGCCTGTTCACCAGCAGCCTGTTCACCAGCAGTCTGTTCACCAGCAGCTTGTTCACCAGCAGTCTGTTCACAAGCAGCCTGTTCAGCAGCAGACTCTTCACCAGCAGCCTGTTCACCAACAGACTGTTCACCTGATGTCTGTTCACCAGCAGCCTGTTCACCAGCAGTATGTTCACCAGCAGCCTGTTCACCAGCAGCCTGTTCACCTGCAGCCTGTTCACCAGCAGCCTGTTCACCAGCTGCCTGTTCACCAGCAGTCTGTTCACCAGCAGCAGGTTCAGCAGCAGTCTGTTCACCAGCAGCCTGTTCAGCAGCACTCTGTTCACCAGCAGCCTGTTCAGCAGCAGCCTTTTCACCTGCAGCCTGTTCACCAGCAGCCTGTTCACCAGCAGCCTGTTCACCAGCAGCCTATTCACCATCAGCCTGTTCAAAAGCAGCCTGTTCACCAGCAGCCAGTTCAGCAGCAGCCTGTTCACCTGCAGCCTGTTCACCTGCAGTCTGTTCACCAGCAGCCTGTTCACCAGCAGCTTGTTCACCTGCAGCCTTTTCACCAGCAGCCTTTTCACCAGCAGCCTTTTCACCAGCAGTCTGTTCACCAGCAGCCTGTTCACCAGCAGCCTCTTCAGCAGCAGCCTGTTCACCAGCAGTCTGTTCACAAGCAGCCTGTTCAGCAGCAGTCTATTCACCTGCAGCCTGTTCACCAGCAGCCTGTTCACCAGCAGCCTCTTCACCAGCAGCAGGTTCAGCTGCAGTATGTTCACCAGCAGCCTGTTCAGCAGCAGTCTGTTCAACAGCAGCCTGTTCACCTGATGTCTGTTCACAAGCAGCCTGTTCACCAGCAGCCTGTTCACCAGCAGCCTGTTCACCAGCAGTTTGTTCACCAGCAGCCTGTTCACCAGCAGTCTGTTCACAAGCAGCCTGTTCAGCAGCAGACTCTTCACCAGCAGCCTGTTCACCAACAGACTGTTCACCTGATGTCTGTTCACCAGCAGCCTGTTCACCAGCAGTATGTTCACCAGCAGCCTGTTCACCTGCAGCCTCTTCAGCAGCAGCCTGTTCACCTGCAGCCTGTTCAC
Source organism: Odontesthes bonariensis (assembly GCF_027942865.1). Lineage (NCBI taxonomy): Eukaryota > Metazoa > Chordata > Actinopteri > Atheriniformes > Atherinopsidae > Odontesthes > Odontesthes bonariensis. The sequence goes on from NC_134521.1 coordinate 34,012,071, forward strand.
CTGCAGCCTGTTCAGAAGCAGCTTGTTCACCTGCAGCCTGTTCACCTGCAGCCTGTTCACAAGCAGCCCGTTCAGAAGCAGCTTGTTCACCTGCAGCCTGTTCACCTGCAGCCCGTTCACAAGCAGCCTGTTCACCTGCAGCCTGTTCACCAGCAGCTTGTTCACCAGCAGTCTGTTCACTAGCAGCCTGTTCACCAGCAGCCTGTTCACCAGCAGTGTGTTCACCAGCAGCCTGTTCACCAGCAGACTGTTCACCTGCAGCCTGTTCAGCAGCAGCCTGTTCACCTGCAGCCTGTTCACCAGCAGCCTGTTCACCAGCAGCCTGTTAAGCAGCAGCCTGTTCACCAGCAGCCTATTCACCAGAAGCCTGTTCACCAGCAGTCTGTTCACCTGCAGCCTGTTCACCAGCAGTCTGTTCACCTGCAGCCTGTTCACCAGCAGCCTTTTCACCAGCAGTCTGTTCACCAGCAGCCTGTTAAGCGGCAGACTCTTCACCAGCAGCCTGTTCACCAGCAGCCTGTTCACTTGCAGCCTGTTCACCAGCAGCCTGTTCACCAGCAGCCTGTTCACCAGCAGCAGGTTAAGCAGCAGTCTGTTCACCAGCAGCCTGTTCAGCAGCAGACTCTTCACCAGCAGCCTGTTCACCAGCAGCCTGTTCACCTGCAGCCTGTTCACCAGCAGCCTGTTCACCTGCAGCCTGTTCACCAGCAGCCTGTTCACCAGCAGCCTGTTCACCAGCAGTCTGTTCACCAGCAGCAGGTTCAGCAGCAGTCTGTTCACCAGCAGCCTGTTCAGCAGCACTCTGTTCACCAGCAGCCTGTTCAGCAGCAGCCTTTTCACCTGCAGCCTGTTCACCAGCAGCCTGTTCACCAGCAGCCTGTTCACCAGCAGCCTATTCACCATCAGCCTGTTCAAAAGCAGCCTGTTCACCAGCAGCCTGTTCAGCAGCAGCCTGTTCACCTGCAGCCTGTTCACCTGCAGCCTGTTCACCAGCAACCTGTTCACCAGCAGCTTGTTCACCTGCAGCCTTTTCACCAGCAGCCTTTTCACCAGCAGCCTTTTCACCAGCAGTCTGTTCACCAGCAGCCTGTTCACCAGCAGCCTCTTCAGCAGCAGCCTGTTCACCAGCAGTCTGTTCACAAGCAGCCTGTTCAGCAGCAGTCTGTTCACCAGCATTCTGTTCACCAGCAGCCTGTTCACCAGCAGCAGGTTCAGCAGCAGTCTGTTCACCAGCAGCCTGTTCACCTGTAGCCTGTTCATCAGCAGTCTGTTCACCAGCAGCCTGTTCACCTGCAGCCTGTTCACCAGCAGCCTGTTCACCAGCAGCCTGTTCACCTGCAGCCTGTTCACCAGCAGTCTGTTCACCTGCAGCCTGTTCACCAGCAGCCTTTTCACCAGCAGCCTTTTCACCTGCATCCTGTTCACCAGCAGCTTGTTCACCAGCAGCCTGTTCACCAGCAGCCTGTTCACCAGCAGCAGGTTCAGCAGCAGTATGTTCACCAGCAGCCTGTTCAGCAGCAGTCTGTTCAACAGCAGCCTGTTCACCTGATTTCTGTTCACAAGCAGCCTGTTCACCAGCAGCCTGTTCACCAGCAGCTTGTTCACCAGCAGCCTGTTCACCAGCAGTCTGTTCACCAGCAGCCTGTTCACCAGCAGTCTGTTCACAAGCAGCCTGTTCAGCAGCAGACTCTTCACCAGCAGCCTGTTCACCAACAGACTGTTCACCTGATGTCTGTTCACCAGCAGCCTGTTCACCAGCAGTATGTTCACCAGCAGCCTGTTCACCAGCAGCCTCTTCAGCAGCAGCCTGTTCACCTGCAGCCTGTTCACCTGCAGCCTGTTCAGAAGCAGCTTGTTCACCTGCAGCCTGTTCACCTGCAGCCTGTTCACAAGCAGCCCTTTCAGAAGCAGCTTGTTCACCTGCAGCCTGTTCACCTGCAGCCCGTTCACAAGCAGCCTGTTCACCTGCAGCCTGTTCACCAGCAGCTTGTTCACCAGCAGTCTGTTCACTAGCAGCCTGTTCACCAGCAGCCTGTTCACCAGCAGTGTGTTCACCAGCAGCCTGTTCACCAGCAGACTGTTCACCTGCAGCCTGTTCAGCAGCAGCCTGTTCACCTGCAGCCTGTTCACCAGCAGCCTGTTCACCTGCAGCCTGTTAAGCAGCAGCCTGTTCACCAGCAGCCTATTCACCAGAAGCTTGTTCACCAGCAGCCTGTTCACCAGCAGCCTGTTCACTTGCAGCCTGTTCACCAGCAGCCTGTTCACCAGCAGCCTGTTCACCAGCAGCAGGTTAAGCAGCAGTCTGTTCACCAGCAGCCTGTTCAGCAGCAGACTCTTCACCAGCAGCCTGTTCACCAGCAGCCTGTTCACCTGCAGCCTGTTCACCAGCAGCCTGTTCACCAGCAGCCTGTTCACCAGCAGTCTGTTCACCAGCAGCAGGTTCAGCAGCAGTCTGTTCACCAGCAGCCTGTTCAGCAGCACTCTGTTCACCAGCAGCCTGTTCAGCAGCAGCCTTTTCACCTGCTGCCTGTTCACCAGCAGCCTGTTCACCAGCAGCCTGTTCACCAGCAGCCTGTTCACCAGCAGCCTATTCACCATCAGCCTGTTCAAAAGCAGCCTGTTCACCAGCAGCCTGTTCAGCAGCAGCCTGTTCACCTGCAGCCTGTTCACCTGCAGCCTGTTCACCAGCAGCCTGTTCACCAGCAGCTTGTTCACCTGCAGCCTTTTCACCAGCAGCCTTTTCACCAGCAGCCTTTTCACCAGCAGTCTGTTCACCAGCAGCCTGTTCACCAGCAGCCTCTTCAGCAGCAGCCTGTTCACCAGCAGTCTGTTCACAAGCAGCCTGTTCAGCAGCAGTATGTTCACCAGCATTCTGTTCACCAGCAGCCTGTTCACCAGCAGCAGGTTCAGCAGCAGTCTGTTCACCAGCAGCCTGTTCACCTGTAGCCTGTTTATCAGCAGTCTGTTCACCAGCAGCCTGTTCACCTGCAGCCTGTTCACCAGCAGCCTGTTCACCAGCAGCCTGTTCACCTGCAGCCTGTTCACCAGCAGTCTGTTCACCTGCAGCCTGTTCACCAGCAGCCTTTTCACCTGCAGCCTGTTCACCTGCAGTCTGTTCACCAGCAGCCTGTTCACCTGCAGCCTGTTCACCACCAGCAGGTTCAGCAACAGTCTGTTCACCAGCAGCAGGTTCAGCAGCAGTATGTTCACCAGCAGCCTGTTCAGCAGCAGCCTGTTCACCTGCATCCTGTTCACCAGCAACTTGTTCACCAGCAGCCTGTTCACCAGCAGCCTGTTCACCAGCAGCAGGTTCAGCAGCAGTATGTTCACCAGCAGCCTGTTCAGCAGCAGTCTGTTCAACAGCAGCCTGTTCACCTGATGTCTGTTCACAAGCAGCCTGTTCACCAGCAGCCTGTTCACCTGCAGCCTGTTCACCAGCAGCCTGTTCACCAGCAGTTTGTTCACATGCAGCCTGTTCAGCAGCAGACTCTTCACCAGCAGCCTGTTCACCAACAGACTGTTCACCTGATGTCTGTTCACCAGCAGCCTGTTCACCAGCAGTATGTTCACCAGCAGCCTGTTCACCAGCAGCCTCTTCAGCAGCAGCCTGTTCACCTGCAGCCTGTTCACCTGCAGCCTGTTCAGAAGCAGCTTGTTCACCTGCAGCCTGTTCACCTGCAGCCTGTTCACAAGCAGCCCTTTCAGAAGCAGCTTGTTCACCTGCAGCCTGTTCACCTGCAGCCCGTTCACAAGCAGCCTGTTCACCTGCAGCCTGTTCACCAGCAGCTTGTTCACCAGCAGTCTGTTCACTAGCAGCCTGTTCACCAGCAGCCTGTTCACCAGCAGTGTGTTCACCAGCAGCCTGTTCACCAGCAGACTGTTCACCTGCAGCCTGTTCAGCAGCAGCCTGTTCACCTGCAGCCTGTTCACCAGCAGCCTGTTCACCAGCAGCCTGTTAAGCAGCAGCCTGTTCACCAGCAGCCTATTCACCAGAAGCTTGTTCACCAGCAGTCTGTTCACCTGCAGCCTTTTCACCAGCAGTCTGTTCACCTGCAGCCTGTTCACCAGAAGCCTTTTCACCAGCAGCCTGTTCACCAGCAGCCTGTTAAGCGGCAGACTCTTCACCAGCAGCCTGTTCACCAGCAGCCTGTTCACTTGCAGCCTGTTCACCAGCAGCCTGTTCACCAGCAGCCTGTTCACCAGCAGCAGGTTAAGCAGCAGTCTGTTCACCAGCAGCCTGTTCAGCAGCAGACTCTTCACCAGCAGCCTGTTCACCAGCAGCCTGTTCACCTGCAGCCTGTTCACCAGCAGCCTGTTCACCAGCAGCCTGTTCACCAGCAGTCTGTTCACCAGCAGCAGGTTCAGCAGCAGTCTGTTCACCAGCAGCCTGTTCAGCAGCAGTCTGTTCACCAGCAGCCTGTTCAGCAGCAGCCTATTCACCTGCAGCCTGTTCACCAGCAGCCTGTTCAGCAGCAGCCTTTTCACCAGCAGTCTGTTCACAAGCAGCCTGTTCAGCAGCAGTCTGTTCACCAGCATTCTGTTCACCAGCAGCCTGTTCACCAGCAGCAGGTTCAGCAGCAGTCTGTTCACCAGCAGCCTGTTCACCTGTAGCCTGTTCAGCAGCAGTCTGTTCACCAGCAGCCTGTTCACCTGCAGCCTGTTCACCAGCAGCCTGTTCACCAGCAGCCTGTTAACCTGCAGCCTGTTCACCAGCAGTCTGTTCACCTGCAGCCTGTTCACCAGCAGCCTTTTCACCTGCAGCCTTTTCACCTGCGTTCTGTTCACCAGCAGCCTGTTCACCAGTAGCCTGTTCAGCAGCAGTCTGTTCACCAGCAGCCTGTTCACCTGCAGCCTGTTCACCAGCAGCCTGTTCACCAGCAGCCTGTTCACCTGCAGCCTGTTCACCAGCAGTCTGTTCACCTGCAGCCTGTTCACCAGCAGCCTGTTCACCAGCAGCAGGTTCAGCAGCAGTATGTTCACCAGCAGCCTGTTCAGCAGCAGTCTGTTCAACAGCAGCCTGTTCACCTGATGTCTGTTCACAAGCAGCCTGTTCACCAGCAGCCTGTTCACCAGCAGCCTGTTCACCAGCAGCCTGTTCACCAGCAGTTTGTTCACCAGCAGCCTGTTCACCAGCAGTCTGTTCACAAGCAGCCTGTTCAGCAGCAGACTCTTCACCAGCAGCCTGTTCACCAACAGACTGTTCACCTGATGTCTGTTCACCAGCAGCCTGTTCACCAGCAGTATGTTCACCAGCAGCCTGTTCACCTGCAGCCTCTTCAGCAGCAGCCTGTTCACCTGCAGCCTGTTCACCTGCAGCCTGTTCAGAAGCAGCTTGTTCACCTGCAGCCTGTTCACCTGCAGCCTGTTCACAAGCAGCCCGTTCAGAAGCAGCTTGTTCACCTGCAGCCTGTTCACCTGCAGCCCGTTCACAAGCAGCCTGTTCACCTGCAGCCTGTTCACCAGCAGCTTGTTCACCAGCAGTCTGTTCACTAGCAGCCTGTTCACCAGCAGCCTGTTCACCAGCAGTGTGTTCACCAGCAGCCTGTTCACCAGCAGACTGTTCACCTGCAGCCTGTTCAGCAGCAGCCTGTTCACCTGCAGCCTGTTCACCAGCAGCCTGTTCACCAGCAGCCTGTTAAGCAGCAGCCTGTTCACCAGCAGCCTATTCACCAGAAGCCTGTTCACCAGCAGTCTGTTCACCTGCAGCCTGTTCACCAGCAGTCTGTTCACAAGCAGCCTGTTCAGCGGCAGCCTGTTCACAAGCAGTCTGTTCACCAGCAGCCTGTTAACCTGCAACCTGTTCACCTGCAGTCTGTTCACCTGCAGCCTGTTCACCAGCAGCCATTTCACCAGCAGCCTGTTCAACAGCAGCCTATTCACCAGAAGCCTGTTCACCAGCAGACTGTTCACCTGCAGCCTGTTCAGCAGCAGTCTGTTCACCAGCAGCCTGTTCACCTGCAGCCTGTTCACCAGCAGCCATTTCACCAGCAGCCTGTTCAGCAGCAGCCTATTCACCAGAAGCCTGTTCACCAGCAGTCTGTTCACCAGCAGCCTGTTCACCTGCAGCCTGTTCACCTGCAGCCTGTTCACCAGCAGCCTGTTCACCAGCAGCCTGTTCACCAGCAGCCTGTTCACCTGATGTCTTTTCACCAGCAGCCTGTTCACCAGCAGTCTGTTCACCAGCAGCCTGTTCACCTGCAGTCTGTTCAGCAGCTGTCTGTTCACCAGCTGCCTTTTCACCTGCAGCCTGTTCACCAGCAGCCTGTTAACCAGCAGTCTGTTCACCAGCAGCCTGTTAAGCAGCAGCCTGTTCACCTGCAGCCTGTTCACCAGCAGCCTGTTCACCAGCAGCCTGTTCACCAGCAGCCTGTTCACCTGCAGCCTGTTCACCAGCAGCCTGTTCACCAGCAGCCTGTTCACCAGCAGCAGGTTAAGCAGCAGTCTTTTCACCAGCAGCCTGTTCAGCAGCAGACTCATCACCAGCAGCCTGTTCACCAGCAGCCTGTTCACCTGCAGCCTGTTCACATGCAGCAGGTTCAGCAGATGTCTGTTCACCAGCAGCCTGTTCAGCAGCAGCCTTTTCACCTGCAGCCTGTTCACCAGCAGCCTGTTCACCTGCAGCCTGTTCACCTGCAGCCTGTTCACCAGCAGCCTGTTCACCAGCAGCCTGTTCAGCAGAAGCCTGTTCACCAGCAGCCTGTTCACCAGCAGCCTGTTCAGCAGCAGCCTGTTCACCTGCAGCCTTTTCACCAGCAGCCTGTTCACCTGCAGCCTTTTCACCAGCAGCCTGTTCACCAGCAGCTTGTTCACCTGCAGCCTTTTCACCAGCAGCCTTTTCACCAGCAGCCTTTTCACCAGCAGCCTTTTCACCAGCAGTCTGTTCACCAGCAGCCTGTTCACCAGCAGCCTGTTCAGAAGCAGCCTGTTCACCAGCAGTCTGTTCACAAGCAGCCTGTTCAGCAGCAGTCTGTTCACCTGCAGCGTGTTCACCTGCAGCCTGTTCAGCAGCAGCCTGTTCACCTGATTTCTGTCCACCAGCAGCCTGTTCACCAGCAGCCTGTTCACCTGCATCCTGTTCACCAGCAGCCTGTTCAGCAGCAGCCTGTTCATCAGGAGCCTGTTCAGCTACAGCCTGTTCACCAGCAGCCTGTTCAGCAGCAGCCTGTTCAGCAGCAGCCTGTTCACCTGCAGCCTGTTCACCAGCAGCCTGTTCACCAGCATTCTGTTCACCAGGAGCCTGTTCACCTACAGCCTGTTCACCAGCAGCCTGTTCACCAGCAGCCTGTTCACCTGCAGCCTGTTCACCTAAAGCCTTTTCACCAGCAGTCTGTTCACCAGCAGCCTGTTCACCAGCAGCCTGTTCACCAGCAGTCTGTTCACCAGCAGCCTGTTCACCAGCAGCCTGTTCACCAGCAGCCTGTTCACCCGCAGCCTGTTCACCTGCACCCTGTTCACCAGCAGCCTTTTCACCAGCAGTCTGTTCACCAGCAGCCTGTTAAGCAGCAGCCTGTTCACCTGCAGCCTGTTCACCAGCAGCCTGTTCACCAGCAGCCTGTTCACCAGCAGCCTGTTCACCAGCAGCCTGTTCACCTGCAGCCTGTTCACCAGCAGCCTGTTCACCAGCAGCCTGTTCACCAGCAGCAGGTTAAGCAGCAGTCTTTTCACCAGCAGCCTGTTCAGCAGCAGACTCATCACCAGCAGCCTGTTCACCAGCAGCCTGTTCACCTGCAGCCTGTTCACATGCAGCAGGTTCAGCAGATGTCTGTTCACCAGCAGCCTGTTCAGCAGCAGCCTTTTCACCTGCAGCCTGTTCACCAGCAGCCTGTTCACCTGCAGCCTGTTCACCTGCAGCCTGTTCACCAGCAGCCTGTTCACCAGCAGCCTGTTCAGCAGCAGCCTGTTCACCAGCAGCCTGTTCACCAGCAGCCTGTTCAGCAGCAGCCTGTTCACCTGCAGCCTTTTCACCAGCAGCCTGTTCACCTGCAGCCTTTTCACCAGCAGCCTGTTCACCAGCAGCTTGTTCACCTGCAGCCTTTTCACCAGCAGCCTTTTCACCAGCAGCCTTTTCACCAGCAGTCTGTTCACCAGCAGCCTGTTCACCAGCAGCCTGTTCAGAAGCAGCCTGTTCACCAGCAGTCTGTTCACAAGCAGCCTGTTCAGCAGCAGTCTGTTCACCTGCAGCGTGTTCACCTGCAGCCTGTTCAGCAGCAGCCTGTTCACCTGATTTCTGTCCACCAGCAGCCTGTTCACCAGCAGCCTGTTCACCTGCAGCCTGTTCACCAGCAGCCTGTTCAGCAGCAGCCTGTTCATCAGGAGCCTGTTCAGCTACAGCCTGTTCACCAGCAGCCTGTTCAGCAGCAGCCTGTTCAGCAGCAGCCTGTTCACCTGCAGCCTGTTCACCAGCAGCCCTTTTCACCAGCATTCTGTTCACCAGGAGCCTGTTCACCTACAGCCTGTTCACCAGCAGCCTGTTCACCAGCAGCCTGTTCACCTGCAGCCTGTTCACCTGCAGCCTTTTCACCAGCAGTCTGTTCACCAGCAGCCTGTTCACCAGCAGCCTGTTCACCAGCAGTCTGTTCACCAGCAGCCTGTTCACCAGCAGCCTGTTCACCAGCAGCCTGTTCAGCAGCAGCCTTTTCACCTGCAGCCTGTTTACCAGCAGTCTGTTCACCAGCAGCCTTTTCACCAGCAG